>NC_085050.1:63414120-63714120 GCF_963662255.1 Cinclus cinclus | reverse complement strand
ATTTGTTACCTGGACTGCAGCTCAGACTACAGCCTATGGAGAATTTGAACTGAGTTAAAGGAAAAGGTATGCAGAGTGCTTACTTGAAAAATTGATAGAGTTCAGATTTTTAGTTTTGGGCTATTACCACTTCTCATCCTCTTTGTGCTTTAGATTTCTGTCCTCCTGTAAGGCTAGTTTTCAAAAGTAAGTATTCTGAACTCATCTCTCAAATACTTCAGCCATTGCATTTAGGGTTTAGTTAATAGCCCTATCCTTTGTATTGCATCATCTTACTTCATACATTTATAAACTGTTTATCACTACAGTTACAGTGACAGAGAAACAGCCCATGCAGGGGAAGAACTGATGAATGATTTATAAGTACACTTTTAGCAAAAAAAGTAATTTGAGGAATTTTGTTCATCAAGTTCTAGTTCCAATCTCTGATGCTGACCTTTTTTCTTTTATAAAAGATTGAGCACAGCAGTTTGCAATCACATTGCTAATTTTTTTTTTTTTGACAGAGTTAAATTGCTGAAATCCCTTTATTACATTACACCTTTATTTGGCAAATGCCTTAGTCAATATCTTGTCTAAAAGCTGCTTTTTGCAAAGAGACTAAAAGTTTTGTTGTCATACAAGTCAATGTAATGGTTCATTATAACATCATCTTGGGAGAAGAAAAGGCTTCTCTGGAGTCAGTAAGGGTTTGTTTGTTTTTGCTACAGATAGTAAAGACTAATTAGGGTTCCTGTAAGCGAGTCCATTATGATCACCTATTCTGACATCCTACAACACTAATGATGCTCTTAACATTTTAACTGTTAACTGATGTTTTTAACATCAGGTACCATTCCTAGCTCCATGTTTTATGAAACATTAGGAAAAAGGAAGGTAAATTTTCAACTTGTGTGCATTTCAATAATGTATATAGATGTTTATATTTCATTATGCTTCTCAAACTTTACAAACTAATATTTTGATCTTCAAAGTAAGTTTGTAGAAATTTATTAGTTGACTTCTAAAGCCAGCCATGAACACAGAGAAATTTACTTCCACTATAAATCACTTTCATCCTGCTATCCACACCATCAGTAAAAACTAGCAAAATATTTCAGTAAGTAGCAAAGCTGCCCTGCCTGTACTGTGATGACAAGAAGTACACATGCATGAAAAACATGCATTTAGTAAAAATAGAATGTTCTTTTCTCTAGGCACAGTATAGCCTTGTTCTGGTTTCCTTACTTTGAATACTTCAATTCCAGAATGCTTGGTTTAGTACTAGTGGCTACTACCTGTCCTGCCACATGTAAGCCAATAAGAAGTTTTCTCCCTAAATGCCCTGTTGGTCCCAAATAGTCCAGAGAGAACTAAGAGAAATATTCTGCCATATTTATCAAATGTCAAGCCTTCTGGCTTTTAGAAAATCAACCTTTAGGCAAGTTTTTGAAGACAAAAGGCTGGAATTATTTTTCATTAAGCCCTCACTCACCCCTTGAACTTGTTAGGACATCCAGAGAAGTCAGAGAAAGGACAGGGACTTTCTCTCCACCTTGAGGCAGGAGAAGCGTCCAGCATCCTCTCCTCACCACGTGGGGGCAAATCAGGGTTCCACAGTACAGAAAGGAAGGCAGGCTGTGCCTGACAAACAGCACTTTCCACTCTTGAGAGTGGTGGAAGATCCTGTGATTGGAAATATGTGTGTGTGCAAGCAATTTTTACAGAGATTGAGATATATACTTGTGGTTTTCTGCTAATGTTCTGTTTTTAATAATAATAATAATAATAATAATAATAATAATAATAATAATAATAATAATAATAACAATAGCTATTATTATTATTATCTTTGAAAAATGGGAGATTAACTGGGCACCTTTCAAATTGCTGAAAGTTCCTCTAGATAAGTGGCCTCTCTTGGAATTTGCCTGGAATTTGGCCAGTGTCAAACCATGACAGTAACCCCTGAGCACAAGGAAGCACTTGATTTGTCCTCCCATCACTGCCTGCAGCTCATACTACACTTCCTGCCAGAAAGGACTGGCTTAGATACCAAAGCACAAGATCTTTGCTTGGTGCTAACATCACCCATCAGAAAAACACAGCCTGAAACATCTCACACTGCAGTCTCTGACTTTTCTAACAATCTCAGTTACAGTGACATCTCATGGGAAGTCTCTCTGTGTCTAATCAAGCCTTTCTTCCCAAGGTTATTGAGAAGTTTAGATGTGCTCCTTCGCTGATATACTTATATTAGATTTTTTTTTTTATTTACTTCCCAATCTTCAAGATACAGATTTTACAATAATTTTGGCCATGCATACCCAAAGAGAGCAACTATACCCACATTAGGTCTGCCACAGGCACTGAGGGCTTCTTGCACGTCACATTTTACAGCATTCTGCACTACCTAGCAGAGGCACAAAGGAGGTCTAGCAAAGATTTTGATGTTCGACAACAGACAACTTGTTTCCTCTCTCAAACACACAAGTAGGTCAGTCAATAGATTTTGAATTTCCAGATCATGGTTAAACATAAACAATGCAATCTTAAATAGTCCAAATTTTTACATGACTAGAGATAGTGGTAACTTCAAAAGAACACTGTAAGCACAAAATATTAAAAACACCATCCAGTGTGAGAGCAAATTAGATTACTTATAAGCTAAACATTTTATAAATACATATTTGTCCAGCTGATGCAGGATATTTATTCTCTACCTCAGCTAACATAAACAGTGAAAATATGGTAATTTCCAATATACCTGCACAGTGCCACAACTTCTGGGTTGTACCTATTTAGACTGATAGGAACATTTACCTGGAAGGCTTTAATCACACAAAGTTTATTTGCTTTTTTGTTTCACTTCCATGGATTATTAATAATAAAAAAAGCCATTTCAGCTTGGAACATTAACCTCGACACGAGTGAAGTTCCAGCAAAGAGGCAAAATCAACCTCTCTGACAGTATGTTCATACTCCCTACTTAAATAACGGATTGCTATAGGAATAGATGTGCATGTTGTGACTCTCCCTCTTTTAATAAATACCCCAACTCTTCTAGACGTGGGCCAAGCCTGAAACTCTACCAGAGAACCAACCACAAGAGGTCATCCTTGCTCCATGAGAACCCTTTCTCCGCAGTCTAGGAGGAAAACTGACTTCACAAGTGTACTGGATTAACTCAGTATTTCCGGGAGTTACAGAACTGAAAGCAAAAATGACACAACTGATAATTTTTTGCTTTCTTAATTAAAAAAAAAAAGTTTTTTTGGTAAATTCAAAGCGCTTTTTAAAAATATGTACCTTTAATACACCTTTTCTCACTTTCCTAAAATTTCTTTCTTGAACCTTTCCGCATGCTCATAGTTCAACTTTAACACAAGGATCAAAGAAGGTGATATAATTTGTGACATTTTTCTTGCTAGGAGAAACAGCTACCTATCAGTCCAAAAGAAGAGATTGTAAAAATCACAGCTCACATCCCTCCTTCAGAGATCTTTTGACCTTCAACAACCAATCTTGTCCATTGTCCTGTTCTCAGCTTTAAAAAAACAGTTGAAATATTACAAAAATGCTTCTTTTCTATTGTTCCAAGACTTTCTTACTGGAATAAGGAAGTAGAAATGTTTGGTTTTGTACTCCACATGGTTTTATGCTCCAAAGACTCTCTTACTCTGATTACTTCTAAATCTTGCTATTTCTTTTCACATAATCTCTTGAAAATTATAGACTTCTCTAACTACACTTGCACGTTAAAAGTCTTGTCTAGGAACCCATCTCATGTCATAACAGGAAAACTTTGCCCATCTCATGCAACTTCCTTCACCCATCTCACCAGCTTCCTTTTGTCTTGTCCCAGCATTTGCCATTTTTAGGGCAATTCAGAGTACTGTTAACATGAGATCATCATCTTATCTTTGCCGTTTTATTCCCTTTTAAAATATTAATTTATATGTGGAAAGAAAATATTTATTCATTTATATAATATAAAATATATTATATATATTGATATATGTATTTATATGCATCCTTCCTTCTCAGCTCCTCCTTTTTGCTCACGCCATACGTTTGCCTCCAGCTTTCCTTAAAATGGGCACTGCAATCCCTCTCAAGTTTGCCACTGCTGCATCCTCGCCCACAGTGCCACCCTCTGCCCACTCAGTTCCCAAAAAGCACTGCCACACTTTCTTCCACCTGCTTCACACACAAAAGCAAATCCTTTTGTCTTTCTTCAAAAGCCTCCTTAAAACCAGTGTCAATTATTCAGCTGGCAACATATCAATCTCAATGTAGCCAGGCAACTGATTTGCTTTGATCACTGCTAATTCTCCTTTCCTCCTTCTTTCCCAGTCTTTCTCAGAAGCCCATCCATATCCAGATGCAAGCTTTTTGAAAGAAAACCATCTTCTGTGCTTTCATGATCCCTTATGCCATATCATCCCGCTCCATTGGAAGGGCTTCCATGCAACGGAATCAAATTATCCCAGAGGGCTTAAGCTGTGAGGGAAATGGTTTGCACAACTTATTTAATGTGGAGACATGGTTAGTCTGGGAATGGGTTTGAATGCCAGCAAGTTCCACTCGGTTTCAAGTAACACAATGAACAGTTTAAACCAGAGGTATTGACTACAGACTGCCTTCACTTGAGACTAGTATGATTCCAGAGCAGTCTCCAGACTCAGTCACAATGGAGACAACACCAAATTCACTGAAGTCAACAGCATACTCCTACTGATTTTCAGCCAAGCTGGGATGTCATCCTCAGCTAGATGGGCACTTGAGAGTCACATCAACACAGAGAAATTGTTGTAGAGGCCATAGAATCATCTGCAGATATTGCCATGGAAACCTCATCACAGATCAAACCTAACAATCCAGGAACATTCAATTAGCACCAGTGGCAGGCTATCCTCATAAGCAGCTACAGTTTCTTGAAATACTAAAAGCTTGCAGGACAAATACTGCAAAAGGAAAGAAACCCAATTCAATGATTTCATGGACATATTTATATGCCAATTTTCTAGCTATAGAGTATATTTGTCACTGTACTGTATATTAATTTTAAAATAAAGAATCCCACAATTAATATTTATTTTACATTTTATTCATGACTGTCCTCATCACACTTGTTCTTACCAGCATTGCTTTTAATTAATATCAGAGAAACAGACAGTCAAACTGAAAAAAGAATTATGTTGGGGGAATAAAATCAAAATACATTAAATATTCTTAATAATTGCATGCACATACTGTATAAGGAAATCACTGTAGTGTGGCTTACACTTGGACACTGCAATATACTGTACATTTTATATTGGCTCTACCAAATAGATGACTTTCTGCTCCTGTAGAAAGTTGGTTTTTTTAGTACTACGTGAATCACAGTCCAACGTTCAAATACTCTGAATATTTGAACTATATTACTAGGCCTGACAAAATCCATTTTATGTTGTGCCTAGAGGAAAGTGATAAAAATATACCATCTAAAATTTTTGAACTTATTATGGCTACTTTCTGTAGAGTACAAAAAGCCCAACTCTCTTTTACATCTCGATTGTATTTCTCATGAAAATGGCAACATACTTTATTCAGGCAAAATTCTATTAATTCTTATACCAAATATTAGCCTTAATGTAAGATTTCATATGAACTTTGTCTGCTAAATAATATTATGCATATACCCAGGTATTCTATTAATTAATGCCCACAGGTTACACCAGTATGTCAGCTTTCATTGGTCTGCTAAATCAGTTATTTTATAGCCAGACAGATGAATCCACCACAACTGGGCAATCAGTAGCAAATTCAGGCCCTTTTAGGAAGCCCAAAGTTCAACATGCCCTGCAACTTTCATGAAATGAATAAAAATTTATGACAGAATTTTCACTTCTTTTTATACAAAAACTTCATACAAAAAAACCCCAACCAACCAACCAACCAAACAAACAAACAAAAAAAAAACCCAAAAAAATCTTGATTCCATCTGTGTTCATGGGAATCTCCTTTTTCAAAATTTCTCTGCTCATGGTTCCAACCCAGCATTTCAGCCCAAACATATTCTTCCCAAAGTCACTGTCTGTCTTGTAGCTGCATGTAGAAATTCTTTGTGATATCTTCTCTCAGCTTATCTGTTCTGACTGCTGATTCCCTGCAGATGGTCAGATATAAGGAGTCAAAAATCATAGCTGGGGTTCTCTCTTCAAACTATATAAGTTTTCCCTGCACTATACAGTTTTACAGGTGTAACTACACCAGGGAATGTGTTACAGCCATACTGCATTAAAACACCTAGAATATTCCTGGGACTTCCTTCTCTCCCCTCCTGCTCCCCCCCCCCCCCCCCCCTTTCACAGTTTTATTTTGCTCACTTTTGTTGAACAAGATCCTATTTCAAAGCAAAATAATACTGAGATATGTAGCAATTTGAATTTCTGGCATAATAAGGACTGCAATTTTACTTTTTCTCCAGTTTGTAGGAAGCAGCCCTTAAATCAGCATGAAAGGTATGAAGAACTGCAACAGCAAAGGCAAGTGCCAAAAACATAGAAAAATGGTTAGTTGTGCAGGCCAACAAGTCTGACCAACAAGGGATCAGGGACTACTACTCTGTGATAGGTGGGCTGAGAAGGGATTGAAGTGCTGACCTTAAGCTGTGCAACCAATCTTGGCTCATCTCAAGGTCCTTGTCCACTTGTTAGGACGAGGGCTGGAGCAAGGATGTATCTCTGAAGACCAGAAGCAAGGTAATAGTCAAGCCTCACAAGCTCAGGACAGACACCAGGATGTGGGCCAAGAAACATGTCACAGCCACCACCAGCTCCAGCATCTGCCCAGCCAGAACACCCCTACAGCCTGCCCTCTAAGAGCCAGACACAGGGGGAAGCACTCCAGGATTAACCAGGGTTGGCCAAGAGGCTTTGCATATCCATCAATTGCCAAAAGCCTCCACCAGGGAAAACCTCGCAGCCTTTCTCATCCCTGATTGAGTAGGCAGCAAGGATGTTCTCTTTCAGTTCATAATGAACAAAAGATTTTCAGGGCTACTAATGTGTATGAGACTATGGGACGTGCCATCCTCTGTCACGGGATGGAAGTGGAAAGTCTGTGTCAGCAAAATTCCCCAAAGGAAAGGCAATAAGAACTGTGAAGAAACCCGTTTACAAGCTGAATAATTGTATTTCATGTTTGCCTGCATTTATCTCTGCATCCTTCTTTCCCAAGGATTTATGTAGTATTCCCACTTCCTATTTATGAGCTGCAACTGCTCCACAAGAGATGTAGCTGCACAACAGAGATAGGGAAACAAACTCTCTGAGGATAATATTTGACTAGCTTTCAATAACTGCTTTTATTTTAGCACCTTGGCTCCAGCTCTGTTCTTAGATGGGCTGTGTCACATTGCATTTGTTGCATGCTTCTGGTGGGCATCGCTACATAGCAAGGATAAAATATCAGCAATTAAAAAAACACTCCAAACTTCACATCCACTTCACCTTAGATGCAAACAGTGCTATCTGCTGGATATCCATCCATTTGAATGAGATCAGCACCAGGCTGAAGAGCAACTGCTGAAGCTGGATCCAAGGAAGTCTGATGTAACAGCACATTGGGTTAATCAGAGGGAAGATTGTGTAATTTCTCCAGCTTTCTTTCAGAGCACCTTTCCAGTGCTTCCACTGCTCTTTAAGAGATGCAGGGCACAGATATTCCCTGAGACTCCTTATGCTTGTGACTGTCCAACTGTGAAATGAAGAAATTGCACCACTCCCTGACAAGGACCATTGCCTCATTCTCTTCAAAACCTTCACAAGGTCAAATTCAGTCTCACTCATTGACTTGGTGGTGAAAAAAATAGCTTTCTAGAAAAGCTCTGATGACGCCATAGCATTCCTGGAATGTGTTTATATCCACCCACAGAAGGGCCCACTCACCTCATTCACCTTGCTTTGTGCCTCACTGTGGTGGGGGGGGGCATGGTGGCATCTGAGAGACTGAGATGAAAGGACAGACCTGCAAGTGGGGGAGGCTGTGGCACAAATGTTCCCTCGGGTGCCAGCACGGGGCAGAGGTAGGGTGAGGCCAAGGTGACACTGGGGGCAGTGGCACTCAAGGGCAGCCCAGGTGAGGGTCTTGCTCAAAGTGCCAGACTCAGCAGGTCCACGTGAAAATGTGTAACTTTACCTTATGCTCAGTGACAGAAATTCTCTCCCTTGCCTTCTCCCAGCACCTTCAGCAAGTATTTTCAGGCTGCCTTTCCCATATTACACGCTCTCTCCTTGTTGCCAAGTACCTTCAATCCCCAGCTCACTGATGGATGAATGCTGCAGTCAACACCTGATGCTGTGCAAAAGTCAACAGAACCACCAGTGACTGCAGAGGCACTTGCTGAGCTAGAAAGCATCCCATGAGAGGAGATATGTGCACAGGACTCTGAACACATCATTTCCACCTTTCACACAAGTGATCCCCCTTGGGCTTCGCTTTTTCAAAGATCTTAATTAGAGGTCTTCCTTTGATCTTTCTGGGAACTTTAAACGACCCAGGAGAAACTGCTGAGATGCTGAATTTACTTTAGTCCCTGAAACCTCCTGAATAAATTCAGCAAGGAATGTTTTTTGACAATCCAGTTATCTGATAGCCTTGATTAAACCTTTTTGGAATGACTGGAGGCTCTGAATGTTATTTATTCATACTGGAACAGAGAAACAGTCACTCATGCATAGAAATCCTCGGTGACTCATGGAACGACGTGCTCCCTTATGCATAGCAATCCTCAGTCAGTCACACAGTGACACACTCCTGCCCAGATATACTTGGTAACATGCACAGTGACAGCCTGGCCCAGAGCACTGATTTTAGAAATCCTCACAGCTCCCACCAGGGCCTCCTCTCCCTTGAAGCTGAAAACAAAACTCTCCAGTGACTCCAGCCCATGGTGCCAAAAGAGGCTCATCCACCTTCTCCTCTGAGCTGAGCCGTTTCTTGCCACTGTGGCATTTCCCTGGTGAGGGCCCCCCTAAGGTCACTAATGCACTTATGAAAGGAAATCTCATTTTCACTACCGTCACATTTTAATATCTGAACGGCAAAGAGCTGCTGTTCTGCATTTTGGGTTTTATTTTGTTTGGCTTTATATGGAAATTTTACATTAAACAAACATTACATGACAGTAAAGGGGATGAGATGGCTCAGGGGATCAGTAATGGGCTGTGAAGCCTTTCCTTTCTAGGCCAGTGCTCCAGTTCATTCTAGGCTGTTTTAGCTAGATTTAACATAGGAAAACAGTGAGCTCATTTAAAAGGTCTGAGCTCTCTGAAACGAATTATATTTAACATTAACTGTTCAGTGACAAAAATACCACTATGCAAATAAACTCCACCAAGCAGCCGCTTGCAAAAAACAAGTGCAAGCAACATTTGACTTCAGCTGGGCAATGATACAAATGAAAATGCTCTGGAAACATACTGGCTTCCAGGGGCATCCCATCCGTCTTCCAGCCCAAATCTGTTACACAACTAGCTTTTGTAGGATGCCTGGAAGGTCTTCAAGCTCAGAGTAGGTCAGACTAAGAGAAGCAGGCAGTGACCAAAAGTCATTCTTTTCTAATTTCACTCATCATAATGCAAATTGCAAATTCACAGCCTCAAGGCCCTTGGAGACAAATATTTAACTTTGTATGAAACACACGGCCACGTCCTAGCTGCAGATGGCAACAGTCTGCCCAGACACATGACACCAACAAGAAACATAGTAAAACAAACAAACAACTCCTCAAACTCCTTGATACTTCCAGCCACCCATCTGACACACAGAGACCGCAGAACTCTATCTTGTCAAAAAGAGATACAACCTAGTAAAAATGAGCAAAGAAACCAGCTCACAGCCCAGAATGCTGTTTTCAGAAACTACTTGCTTCTGTCTTGTCTTTAGGTACAACAGTTTTGCAGTTTTCACTAGCGTTTTAAATAACATGTAAATACAATTAAATAACTCGAGCAAACTCTTCAATTCCCCCTCATACTCCATCAAACAGGCTTTTGCTCAGCTTTTTGCAACAGCACTATGTTTCAAACACCTATTACAGAAATGCAAATGTATTTCACAATACATCACCAGTGGATAAGCTCTAGCTTAGAGTAGGACTACAGATTCATTACTCCACAATAAATATAAATAAGGAGTTTGGTGAACATGGTGAGCACATGACTATTTATAATGACATTTCAATAAATCTAAATGTACAGGTACTTGAGAAGCAATAGAACTGTTATTACAACCTTGCACTATAAATGAAATCTAATAAAACACAAATGAGAATGAATAGAAACTATTTTCAGAATATCAACTAACAGTAGTGGAACATAAACAAATGGGTTTTCTAAATCAATCAGAATACTGAGGACTGATATCCATGCCTAGAAATGGTTCCAAGTGTCATTTTTCATAGTGCCATAAGAATCTGATTTGACACTCGATTACCTGCATTCAAACATCTTATTTTTAATACAGGTATTACATCACCTGCACTGTGAAATTCAATACATGATGAATTGCTGTATGATGCTATGCTACACTGGGTGCAATTCTGTTCTTTATCCACAGTGCTTTTCAAAAACACAGTGAGGGCAAATAAGATGGGAGCTTGTCAATTTTGTGAAAGAGGTGATAAGAGACAGCTCCTTACAATGTCAGGGAAGTGAACACTTGATGCAAAAAATTCTCTTTCAGTCCTCTGAATCAACAGCTAAGCCACTCATACTGTATGCCATAAAACAAATGATCTGTCCTTCAGCTTTCATTAGCTGAATAAAATCAGTATTTAATTCAGCCAGTGCTCAGTGCCACTGATGTTAATGTCATCTAAATGGAGCTGTAATTAGACAGGAAAACCATTCAGTTCATATTTGCATAAGATTTCTACAAACGAATTCTACTGAACAAGGAAATGCCATAATTAAAGGAGAAAAATTGCTATCTAGATAAGAAGTGACACCAAAGAGGAACATGTCACAAAGCTCAATAACAGAAGAAAAACATGAAACAGCTGAAATGTTGAATTTGTTAGAACAGATATTTCAGAAAAATATGGCAGACAAATATTCTACCTCATCTAGGACACAGTCTAACTGCTTTTGAAATCAGTAGGATCCTCCTATTCAGGATCTTGCAGGCAAGGTCGTTAATCCTGGGAAAAGGGTGTCCAGAGCAGTTGTGCAATCCCCATCCATGGCAACATTTAAGATTCAGCTAAACAAGGCATTGACCAGCCTTATTTGACGTAGAAACTTTCATCAGGGGACTTGAATAGGTGAGTTTTAGAAGTCCCCTCCTATCTAACTCACTGTGTTATTTTAATGATATCCATTCTAAATACAAGGGAGTTTCTTAACCTCAGTTCTTGGGGCTCCAGCACAGATTTTCCCTTTCTTAGCCACTCTTGCTTCAAAGAATTGTTTTCTGTATATCAGCTGTATTTCTTCTTGCTGCAGCTTGTGACTGTGGCCTGTCACGTTGTCACTGGGTACCCTTGAGAAGAGCCTGGTTCTGTCTTCTCTAAAAATTTCCTTTAGGTCCTCAAAGACCTAAAAGCAATTAGATGTCCTTGGCCTTCCCTTCTCCAGATTAAACTGTCAGCTCTCTTCATACACCACAAAGCTTTGTCCCCTGAACCTTGACACTCCCCCACTGTTGCTCGCTCTCTCTGTCCCCACGTGGCCCCAGGCTGTAAAGTCTCATACCCACTTGCTCCTCTGCCAGAACAGGCATTTTGTTCACCCTTCTAACTCAGCACATGGATAGAAACCCCACTGTCCCATTCTAACCTTTCATTTTGCCAGATGCAGCACATCCTTTTGGCCTCCTCCTATGGGGCTGGCTTCTCAGGTTCCTGATCACCTTGGCAGCCTCCTGATCACCTGAGTGAATTACTCTCATATCCTGTGACCAATTAAAACATTCACATTTTTCATTCTCCTCTGCCACATGCACCTGACAAGCCTCCAGCACTGAGAGAGAAACTCCTGCCATCAGTCATCCTGGGTCTGACCTTGATTTTTTTTTTTTTTTTACCTTTTTCAGTTCTGTCACACAGGTGCTGCCATTTATCAGGCATCTCCCTCCTCTTCTTCACAAACAAAGCCTCCCAGTGTCACCTATGCAGCAAATATATCACCATGTGCCAGCCTTTTGATGGGATCAGAGGGAAGAGAAACAAGGTAATTTATGATATTGCAATCCCATCATGCAAAAGCAATACTAATAACTTGCCACCAGACAAGTTCATTCTCCATAGCAATAAAATATATCTTCCCCCTTATGTTACAAAATGAATAACTGATTAGTCTTGCACTATCCTCTCACCTCAATAATCTTAATTATTATATGGTAATTAACATATGATGGCACATTAATTGTGCACATAAATCCTAGTATTAACTTTACTGCATATCTTTCATCTCAAAAAACAAAATAAAAAAGCCCCAGTAATGTACAATGATAAAAATGCTGTTTAGTATTTTGTCATGGAAGAAATGTGAAAAAATGCAACTTGAGTATCATAGGAAAGATTAATAGATTTTAATAAAGAAGTTGACAACTGAGTGAGCTCACTGAATCAAGACTCTAATCACTTAACAGCAAATTTTCTCCTTTTGTTTTATCTCTTATCTTTCTTCTTTTCCCTCTTGATACATCCTACAAACATTGACCAGACAAAATAACCATCTAGAAATTTCTTGGGGAACGACTTTCCAGGGCTAAGATTAATGACTGCAAGCATCAGGTATAATAGCAGGGGAAAAAGAAAACACACACACAAGAAATCTTTACAGCATCTAACTCTAGGATGCTTATTTTAAAATAATATATTTGAACATGCCAATTCAGTAGACATCTGTAAAGATTTTTGCCTCAAGTTATTTTCTTCATTTCCCATTTCTTTATGTAGTTAAATCAGCAAGTATAAATGTCTTCAGAAAAAAAAAAATCTTACATCAAACAAATATTGACATGACTTTTCAGGTCAGTTTCTGCAAGACCAGGATTTAAAAACAAATTAAATTTGATGTATGCCATTTCAGAGGTCATTTAGAAAGGTATATGCTGCACCTATTTTACAATGCAATCCCCAAGGAGGCAAACATACTGAATGCTGCAAGGAGACATTGCAATAATGAAGATAATTATGGTAATAGGCAGGTAGGTAATAGGGGCTTAATTAGATCAGAACAAGCATATTATTTAGAGAAAAAGAAATTTCAGTTCAATTAAAAGTAAATGACAACAACTCAGGTCAGTATTTATTTCAAGTTGAGAGATATAGTGCTTTCTTTCATCTTTAAGGGACTGAGATATCACAGCAAAAGGCAGTAAAAATATTTTATTGTCATCCAGCAGAGTCCAGTGTCACTGCATATGAAGGTCTTATCTGCCCTGGAATATTGCCATACTGATAGAGGCTGGGTAAACACCTAATTTCCTGATTTTCCTTTCTGATCTCCACAATTTTCAGTAGCAGAAGTGAGAGGGCATGAATCCTTTATTATTACATGAGTAAGGAATAAATAAATGTCCATTCCTGAAACGTGCTCTCACAGCAAAGGAAGGATTTTTATGAGATGGGCAGAGGAAGAAGTGAGCAGAACAACCCTGAGGATGGTCAGTGTCCATGTGAGCTGGTAGTGGTGCTGCAATGACACTACTCAGCTTTGCCACTGGAGAAAGCAAGCACACTTTCCCCCAGACAACTGTTCACAACACACTTTTGCTGAATTATTACCACTTGAAATGTGAATTTACTGCCTTCAAAATATGTATCTGACCAGCAACCAGTATGCAACCCAGAGTGCCACTGCCCTGCCTTGCCAGGTGACTCTGAAAGGTGAACAAGAAAGAAAGCAAGGTGGAAAGATATTGCTCAAAATTTCATTTCCAGACATCCATTTATTTTTGAGAGATTGTGATTCATTAGCATCCTCTGGCCCTGTGTATAGGTAAAAATAACTTTATGAGATGCATGATGGCACGGCAGAGCTGAACAGAAGAGAAAAGCAGTGCATGCTGCTGCAGGGTTATGCCTTTAGTGTGGGAAGACCAACAGCTCTGCTGTCATTGCATCATTTAACTTACAGAAGTGACTTTCACCTTTCTCTCTAGTGTCCTCTGCAGGTAGTTCAGCTTAGGATGAAGACAGTCACCAACACATGTGCTGTCTTGAAAGCTCTTGACTAGACAAATACCTTTTTCAGGCAGCGTAGGGTGGCCCTCACCTGTTATCTTGGCCAGCCAGGCAGCAGGCATTAAGCAAAGATATGACAGTTCTGATCCTCTGTGAGGTCATAAGGAATGATAACCCTTCAGAGACACACTCACTGTCCTTCCACTGCTTCTTGAACAAAGGGAACTCAAAATACCTCTAAAAATGAGGCTGGCTCTCGTTACTTTCTGCATTTTCTTTGAAACAAGTCTGCAACAACTCCTCAGAGACTACTCCAGTGCTGCTAATGGAAATTCTGTAAGCTCTAAATTGGATATTCTCATATATTATTTTTTAATTTTTTTTAATTTGCTTGTATTACAGCCCTAGGCCACTCTATTGGTTCTGAAAATAAGGTGTTTTACTGTTTCACTGTTCATGAACGAACTGACAAACTCCTGCCATCTAGAGGGTGGTTCCTGGAATGTATTTGAGGCAGATACTGCTTCACAGGGTAAAATTAAGATAAAAATCTCAGTGTCTACATATCTCCTTGTTGTTTTCCTAGATTTCTCCTTCTTTAACATTCATGAATTTATGTAAAAATGCCCAGTCCTTTCTTCAACAGGTCCATTCACTCATGAGAGTGGATTAGCTGACTAGGATAATGATTATAAAATAGATTAAAACTTTCTGTTTGTATTTTTTTTTCAATGCTGTAACATTTATCCTCATTGTGTTCTTGCATTCATGGCTGCCTAAAACAGACTACAATGGCCACAAGCAGAATACAAGAATACTGGTGATTAATTCACCAAGAAAAGTGAGACTTACACAAAAACACCTCCGAAAAGATGGTATTTGCTACATAGGTTTTTTAGTTAAACAGCGTGTGTCTATGGCTACTGACAATAATTAAAAAATGGCTTCTCCACACGCTTTCTCAGGAAGAATCAGCATCCAGTTTAGTGACCAGCACGACGTTTTTTTGTCGCTGAACAATAATGCTGTTTTCTGCGCATCCCCCACTAACTTGCTGCAAACACCGGAGGGAAAGCGCGACAAGCAAACCAAACATTGTGGGAGAATCGACAGCAAAAGTTAGGAGCGTCTTCGTGGAGAGGCAGTGATGGCCTTCAAGCGAAAATCACATTCCATAAGCAGCAGCCAACTTTCAGGAACAATCGCGTGGCCAAGTGCGATGTGAAGCAACGCAACCAAGCTCGCAGGAGCCAATCGACGGTCAAAGCTCACAAAGCACAAAAACCAAAAACCAAAAGATCTTACTTGCATGAAATATGTACCAAACCCTTTCTATGCGAAAGGCCGCGAATGCTACCCACGCATCTTCCATTAAATATCTATACAATGCAATTTCTAATGATTTTCACAGAGGGTTTTCTAGGCAAATAAGTCACTTGCATAACCTCAGACGAGACAGAGCTGCGCGCAGGGTTTTTTTTTTAATGTATAATTTCCCTTTTTTTAGCTACACTGTACTCGTACTATTGAGATAAATCAACACTTCATTTCAAGAAGCGCTCCCCCGACGCCCGCGCCTCTCCCCGTGAGGGGAAAGGGGCACAAAGATTGCCCGGAACGTTCCCGCCGGGCGGCGCGGGTCGGGCGGGCAGCGCACCGCGGCGCACCGCCACTTCCGGCTGCCGCGCGGCCGCCCGAGCCAGGTGCGAGCGGGAGTGGGAATGGGAGCGGGGGCGAGCCCGGGGCGCTGAAGGGGCGGCGGTGCCTCAGAAAGGCTGGGCTAGAGGCGCTGAGGGTCTCGGTTGCGGACACTTGCTGCTTCAGTGCCCTAGCAAGCGGAGAGGTGTCCGGCTCCCCCGTAGCCGAGTGCCGGGGAACGCGCAGCGGGGCGGCCCGGGCTGGCGGCGGGATGCGGCGGGGTTTGGGGGGCCAGTACTGAAGATGAGAGAAAGCGCTGAAAGCTGAAGGCCGGCAGTGTGCGTGCACAGGCGAAGAGCAGCGCTGCTGTCAGCCCACGGCCCCGGAGCGGATCTCGGCCGGCTCCCGGCTGGACGAGGTGCCGGTCCTGAGGAGGGAATGGGTCAGACGGGCTCCTGAGGAAAGCCCCGCACACTTACGGCACAGCAGCCCCCACTGCAGTTTTTAGCCGCTTTGCTTCCAAAAGATGGAGCAAGTCATGGGCATCACGGTGCCTGGAAAATGATTTTAGCGTTATTAGGGCGTTGTGTTAATTATCCTTTGAAGTATGAGTTACTATCAATACAGTTATTTTTGTTTGCAATTGTAATATTGTACGAGTGGTGAAACAGATTTTGAATACGCATGGAGTGGAAGCTGTTTGATGGTCAAGTACAAGAAACTCTGAAATAAAGAAAGCCTGTTCTGGGTTGGTATCTGTGATCTGATAAGGGCAGCCCCACTCGTTCCAGCTGCTCACCGTGCCTGTGGCACCAGGGTGGACAGTGTGCCACCAGATAATGAGGCAAGATGTCCTGCTCAGCACAGAAGATCCAGGAATCTGCTGGTGCAGTCAAGGGTGTGTCTTTGGAACCTCACCAGGGTCAAGAAGCTGTGAGTTCAGCAGAACTTAGGTGCTGGGCATTATTAATACACCTCACATAGAACCAGTGAAAATCCACCACCAGTCTTTGGAGCTGCGGTGGGAAATCTGTGGTCTTTGCCCGTGGTTGCCCTAGGAAGTAATGCAGCAAGAGAGCAACAGGAGGTGAAAATTTACAGAGTGGAACACAGGGCCGGGGACCCAGTACTCACATAACATGTTTTAGGGGTTTTCCTTTGAGCTGTTCACCTCATTCCTACACAGCCTCCTGATATCTGTGTCCTTGTGCCACAGCATCAGCCATTAAGCTGGAGTGTCACACTTACTCCCACAGCTGCTGCTGTGACCCAGGCACAGCAGTTCACCCTGAACAGGAAACTTCTAATGGGGGAACAACCCTTGTGCAGGATGCTCCGTGTGCAGGAGCTCCAGTGCTCTTTGGGGCAGCTCAGTTGTTCCCTCTGGGGCTGAGGGAGGAACCAGGCATTGTCCTACAACCTCTTACTTTAGGTCCTCCAGATGCACTTTTGTCTCCTACACGCCCCTCAGGTGTGTGGACTACAGACAGAATCCACTGGATCTTTCCTGCCTGAGCATTTGGTAACAGTGTACCAAAAGTGGAGGTAGAACTCTCTGCTGAGGCATTTGAATGCTAATTAGTGGTTTCAAAAGAGGTGATACTCTGATTTGAAAGGAATTGATGGTAGACAAGGTTTATGCTGTCACAGTTTCTGGAATCATGACATTGTTAAGCTCTAGTCCAAAAATTTCAAAGACATAAATTTCTTTAAAAATCTTCAGTCCAGGATGAAGACAACAAACAACTTAAATGAAAGCTCAGAGGAAAAGAGTGATAAGAATTTTGATCTACAGTATGTTGTTATTAGATGGTGTTTGAAAGCATGGATTCGCTCAACAGCCTTGCTAAGGGGACCTGACATTGCAGTTCTGTTGTTACTTAGTTCAGTGGAGATTTCTGAAAACTGCCATCTAAAATTTCTCATAATCTGTGTCCTCAGGCGGTGCTGGGGCAGTGCTTTTCATGAAAACATTTTGTCATTTTGGTGCTTTCCATTATGAGGGAATGTGAAGAAGTCAAGGTATAAATACTAGCCATTAGATTCTGTTAAATCAGCATTTGAGTGGTTTGAAAATTAGTGTGGAATCTTAACTTGGACTCCCAGGGTCAGAAATGTCAAGCTCTAGAATGATGGCAGTTGCCAGCAGGCAGCACAGCAATATAATTTTGACTACAAAATATGACACTAATATGATTTAAACACAGTGCAAAATGTTACAGGGTAAGAAAACTGATTTATGTGTGCTATCAAAAGCAAATTTCAATATCTGTTCAGGACAATATATTTCTGTGTTCAGGAGAGTTAGGATTCTTTGGTTTATAAGACTTTTTGAATGGAGATAATAATTTTTCTTCCAAGTTGAAGCTGCTAGAATTGACTGCCTGTTGATGCTACAACTGTCCTTACAGATGCTTATTAAATAGGCAAGGCAAACCAAAACCAGAGGTCCATCACAAATAAACCTACAGATAGTAATGGTTTCATTTTTTTTTTTAAAGGCAAAACACTTCAAAAATAGTTAAACAAAAAGTTCAGGACAGCAAAGTTTTCCAGATCACAAGATTGTTTATGGCTCATCACATGGCACTTCCTCGTGGATTGTCCCCTTATTCTACATTTCCAAAGAAACTTTCAGACAAGGAAATTAATGGAGTTGAAGCACAGCTAATTCAGGAACTGTAAGATCCGGGTTTAGTGCTGGGTGTGTCGTGTGTATCCATGTATTTACATACATAGTTTTGTGTGCATTCATTCCATACCTGGTTTTTTCCCCCCACAGATAGTGCAACATGCCTAAAAAGAAGACTGGTGCTCGTAAGAAAGCTGAGAACCGTCGGGAACGCGAGAAGCAGATAAGGGCTTCACGAGCCAACATAGACTTGGCCAAACATCCTTGTAATGCTTCAATGGTAAATTAACCTGGAGTATTCTGTGTTAAAATACCTAATTTTTAATTATGTAAACCCAGTGATAATACCTTGACTGCAATTAATGCCACTAGAATGTCATTCTTCCCCCTGTCCTTCCTTTATGTTTAAGGTTACGTTTTCACCAGAGAGAATATTGATTGAAAGGTTTGGATCCTAACTGTAACTCCTTGTGGAGGTCTGCAAATTTTATATATTTTACCTAGAATGAAAATAATTACCAGTGTTTTTGTTTCTTCTCCTTAGGAATGTGATAAGTGCCAAAGGTAAGATTTTTTACTCTTCTAAAACCAGAAGTTTAGTATTTGTTTCAGAGACTTTGCAGGTACTTTTTTAATGCTTTCTTTTAAGGCTTAATACTTCTTTTTTGTTTCTTTCCCTCCATGTGCTTAGACGACAGAAGAATAGAGCTTTTTGTTACTTCTGTAATTCAGTTCAGAAATTGCCCATTTGTGCACAATGTGGTGAGTAGAAATAATGAATGAAAACAAGCTGTCCTCGGTCCTAATTGTGGTGTTAAACTCTCAGTACCTGTGTTACAGTAGATTTATCTTAAAGTACCTCTGTGATGTGGAGCAGGTTCTTTTGAATCTGCTTTGAATATCCTGCTTGAGAAGTGGTCTTTGATCAGTATGTATGCCTCTAACCCCCACAGATTTGCAAGCCTGGATCATGGCTTGTCTTCTTTTGGAAAAAATGCCTCACTCTCTTTTAGATTTGAGAAATCTGTTTCCATAGATTGACCATGTGGAGCATTGTTTCATAACAGCAACAAAACTAAAAATGCTCTGACTGCTAGCAAGGCACCAATAAATACTGCTTTTTTAGGGATTACATAATTTCTGACCAATATCAATTAAAGCAACAATATATCATTGTATATGTATATACACAAACCCCCTTGCATGGGGTTGTAATGTCATATGCAACCCTTATTATTTATGTGGGCTTGAGGGCTGATGCTTTGAAATTGGAAGGACTCCTAGTGACAGAACTGGTCTGAATCAGGCTAAAATGCCCTTTGTTTTTAAGCAGCTGCTTGCTTGCAGGAGATGTTGATATTCACTTCATACTGACGTGAAATTTGTTGTTCCACTGTTTCAACACATCATTGCAGATTTTCAGTTTGTCACAAAGCAGTTTGGCTGTTTTGGAGTTTGACTCTCAGAGCTGCTGATATGCAGCTTTCAGTGCCTCTGTTGTGACCTGCAGATACTGAGCATTTCTGGAAGCCAGGCTGTTAGTGTGCAGTGGCAGTGTGTCACCCTCATAAGTCTCCTTCCTGTCACCATCCAGTGAAGTACTAAAAACATGCTCTCTGTCTTATGGTTCATATCTGTGTGTTGCATTTATCTTAACCTGGAGTATGTTTCTAGAGGAAAAACATTCCTATATAACATACTATATTGAGACCCAGAGTTTTCCAGATACAGACCATTAGAGCTGTTTGATGCTTAATCAAGCTTTGGGGACTTTAAACTAACAGCATCTTTCCAAGAGGAGCCCGTGAGGGATGGGAGTGAGGCAGCTCTGTTCCAGTGCTCCACACCCAGTAATGCCCCCACCACCTCTCACTGCCCAGCTCAGCTGCTTTTATGGTGGGACAGAACTAGCAGCAGGTTTAAACGTAACTCTTTAAGGTTTCATTGCTGGACTTTGACCTTAGTTTTTGTTCTTTGTTTTGACATTTGAAATTTTTGCCTCAAAACACAGAGCAGGATCAACACATTGTCTTATTATCTCAGTAGAGGGGCAAGAGATTTGACTGAAAACAGGTAAAAATTAATTTAACCTAAGGGAGGTGTGAAGGTGGCTTGCAGAATGCAACAGTAATGCAAACATCTTTGTTTGCATTATTTTTACCTAGATTTATGGTTAAGCAAGGCATTTAGTTGAAGTGCTGTTCTTAGAGAAACATGCATTCTACTTTTTAAAAAAATATTTTTACGTAATTTTCTTATGGTTGCTTGCCTTTTCCTTTGAAACAGGAAAAACCAAATGCATGATGAAGTCTTCAGACTGTGTTATAAAACACGCTGGTGTGTACAGTACTGGACTAGCTATGGTGGTATGTATACAAAATTACAACCTTCTTTGCACTACTGAGGATATTCTGTGCAAACCTTCCTGGAAAAAGGATAAAAGAGATTTATGGAATGATAGCAAGTACCATGCCAAGATTGTTTTTTTTCCTTCATTTTTATGTAACAAACAGATTTTTCCCTTATACTGAACCCCCCAGATTTTTCATATTTAGATTCAGCTCCTGCAAACTCCAGCACATATCCTGAATGCTAATGGATCTGTGTTGGTAGCAGGCTCTAAGCACATGCATGGAGAGCACTGGACTCTTACATGCCCCATAGACAATTCCCAGCCTTCATTAAAATGTAGGATTATTCTGCAGAAACCTGCAGACTTTTGTCGCAGAGATCATCAGTATCACAGAGAGGAATCTGTTCCATTAGAGGGGAACTTTAATGAACAAAACTCCTCTTTTGGGCTCTTAGTGGGAGATAATTAGTTCCAGGCCTTTGAAGTTCTTTTCTTAGAAGGACAAGTTAGTGTCTGCATTCTGGAAAGCAAGGTGTGACATGTCACAGCCCCTGGATTAAGTGGACAAAACCTCTGTCCTGTTGCTGCCTGCAGCTGGCAGTCAGTTGTTCCCAGTAGCACAGCCAGCCTTTGCCTGCTGGTGTTCCTGAACTCATCCCATGCCTTCACTGATGCAAGATTCATCATTCTTTTCTTGGCTTTGTGTGCACGTAATGCACATCATAATTAGTTACCTATGGGCTGAGAAGGTTTCTTAAATGGTACAGTTAAAGATAGCTGGAGATCTTATAATTTAATCAAAGTGTCTAACTTTTACTTCTAATGACTTATTTGATCTTTGCTCTCTGCAAAGCTTGTGCTCTAATATAGCAGAGTTTAAAATCCAAATGAGTGATTTCAGCTGTAAGAGTCTAGAGGCATTTTTCAGATCTTCTTTGAAAACTCATTTTTCCAGAACATTGTTATTTTTTTATGGATCCCAGGTTTCGATTGGAGGACACAATTTTCTATGTGCAAAATGTGTGATAAGAAATGTAAAAATCAATTGAGATAGATAACCCAATTATTATGCATCATACTTAATCCTTCAGAAATGAATAACAAACAAACACAAACTGTGGAACAGCTTGGTCAGGACACGGGTTTGGTTCAATTCTCCCACTCAACCCAAGTGAGCCCATTGAGAGAATGGATATTAGGATACATTGAGGATTGTGGGATAAGCCTGTTGGTATTGCAGAATTCCTGAGATGATATCTTGCTGTGATTGCAGGGTGCAATCTGTGATTTCTGTGAAGCCTGGGTGTGCCACGGGAGGAAGTGTCTCAGCACCCATGCATGTATGTGCCCTCTGGCAGATGCAGAATGCATTGAGTGTGAAAGAAGTGTCTGGGACCATGGTAGGTTGCTCACATTTAAAAATAAGAAAATATAAATTACACTTCTTTCCTTACATTGCTTAAGTTAGTGCATCTATATTCTTAACATAGGCTTTTTAGTCTTCACTGGTTAGTCCTTGCAGTATGTTTGTTCAAAGCAATGATTCTCCCCATTTAAAAAATTGTCATTGTACAGTGGGGAAAGTAAATGACCTGCTCAAGAACATACAGTGCTCAATTCAGGGATGATGATGTAGTCTAAATTGTAATGGTTCTATCAGCTTAATTAATCACATAATTAAGCACTGCATCAAGTAGCCAACACAGTTTTCTGCCATTCTTACTCCATTGTTCTGCACTAGCACAGGTATTTGGATTCCCAGTTGCTTAGAAAACCATACAGGTCTCCATTTATGGAATCCTTTAAAGTGTTTATTTCAAGGGTGTCTCAGAGCTGAGCAGAGAAGACTGGATGAGAGTGCCATCTGATTTAAGAAAAATAGTTAATGCTACAATCAAATTAAAATGAAGAAAAGTACTAGAAGTAATACTTGCTTCATAGTTAATGCTGTCTTATGTTGTAGGATAGGAGGTATTTTTCAGTGTAATAATGGATGGCAGTATCTAATTTAGGACCTTGAAGCATTTTTGACAGAAGGGAGAACTGTTCTTCAGTCAAAACTTCTGCCTAAATTGTTTGCAGAGCAGGACTTGATGCCTGTGCCCATTGTTGACTATTTTGCCTTGATAAATCTTTCAGGAGGCAGAATATTTGCCTGCTCTTTTTGCCATGATTTCCTCTGTGAAGATGATCAGTTTGAACATCAAGCCAGCTGCCAAGTTTTGGAAGCAGAGACATTTAAATGTAAGTTAGCTATTCATAGTCCCTTTTACCAAAGCCAAGCAGACTCTCTGCTTGCTTCCTCTGTGCTCCAGAATCCTCTCTATCACCTTTCCCAAGTAGATTTTGCCACTGCTGGAGGGAAGGACCTGTTTCCTTTGTACTGGCTTTTGGTATTCAGTTCTCCAGACTAGAACTTCTTTCTCTTTCATGGATCTTCCTCCATGCCAGAGCATACATGGCAGTTGTTTTCCTGCCAGGCTCTTACAGGCCTCCCATGGGAGCTGCCCTTGCAGGAGCCAGAGTTCTCCAAAGTTGGAGTGTTGGCAGTGGCAGGACTATAGCAAAACAACTGGAAGTGCTGATGCTGCTTTTTCATTCCACAGAGCTCTGCAGGCAGAAGGAGCTGTCTTCCACTCCTCTGACCAGTGATGAGCTAGTTCTAGATACCTGTTCCTCCTGGAAGACAGCTGCTCTAAACAATGCCACCTGTCTTAGTCTGGCTAAACTTCCCCAGGTTGCTGTGGAAGGCCTGTGTGCTGGTGAAAGGTTAGCAGCTACTCGAGTCCTGAGGAAGGCTGTGACTCAGCAGTCATCATCTGACTCAGTGAGACAGAATGAGCACAAAGGGAGGTGACAAAAATAGTCCCAGAGTATGATTTCAGTGTTCCTTTCCTCTCTGACCAGTGGACTGTGGACATATGTGTGAGTAGTGTATCAGATGCTGATCTGTGCTTGCTCTGAGTAAAGCACAGGTAGCTGAACACTTTATGTTCTTTTGAACTTTGATTAATTGTGTGGACAAAACTGAAAACTGGTATTTGTAAGAGCACGTGATGGTCGTGCCTGACTTTTCTCATCCATTATTCATCTCTGGCTGAAACGGGGAATCTTCAAGGGAAGTTAAAAAAAAACAACAGTAAAACAATGCAAGCCATGACTATGCATATTTGAAATAACTAGGTTTTTCTACCACTATTTCTTGCCTACCCACCATTAAATACGATTTGGTTTATCACAATAAAAGTATTTGTCTGCCCTTCCCAAAACTTACATGCATGTATTTTCATTCTACATTTTCAATTCTTATAGCAGAAATTCAAGGTGCTCTTTATCATAAAGCTGTTTTCCTTTGAATTGACAAATCTCTTGTCTTAATTGATTTCTCCTGGTCCTGAATATTTGTGATTTCCATGTTGTAATCAGTGTCTTTGGATATCTCTTATCTCCTTTTCATCTCCCAAACTTTTGTTCCTAGCCAGTTATTTTTTAAGCCTTGCTTAGCTCCCTTGATGTATTCTGCCAGAATTTCTTCCTGCGCAGCAATATTGAGACAGCAACATCTGTTCCACAAGAATGTTTTCAATGATTGTTGGAAGCTCCCAATTCACAGATGTGGTATCACACCCTGAATAGAGAGGTTTTTTTGAGGGTTTTCACTGTTTTGGTGTTTTGTGGCACAGAGCAGACTTGGTAGAGACAAGATTTTTGTCAGCGAGGTAACAAGATTATAAAACCTGTACTTTTACAGAATACATGATCTTCAAGTATGGTCATGCAAATATAAATTCCTTTTTACCTGTGAGAAAGGTACTGTTACTTTCCATCACTATCTGAGAGAGGTTTTTTAGATGCTCCAAAAATGATCAATCTATATGCATCAGCATTTCCAGTTCCATATTTAAACACATGTCAAAGCTCTAAATCCCATGTCTGTCCTGCTCATGTGGAGAACTCATGATATTTATTACTTCAGATTCAAAAAGTGCTGTCACAGGGGTTAGACAAGGAGGAAAGGAAATGAACTTGCACAGAAACTGGTAAAGTATGTGTTACTGCTTCTCAAGGAGTAACTGTTCACCAAACTTCGTGCTGCTGACAATTTCTGAGTGTTTGCCATTACTGTGCTCCCTCTAGTGGAATAATAAAAACAATTTGAAGCTCAAGACAAGTTAAATTTTGGGCACTGATCCTGCTCTTTGCAGCTTCTGTGCCAGCTCCAGTTCTTTAACACAGATAGACTCTCTTATGAAATTTTGTGCAGTCAAGTACATTTCCAGAGGATATGACAGAAAATACAGAATGTAACAACTCTTCTAGGTTTGAAAGTTTGCAGGCTTAAAGTGTTCTTACATCTCTAGAACTCCTTTTGAATGTTGTGAGAAAAGGAAAAGCGTGATGAAACCTTAACACCAAATTGGTTCTGAAGCTTCAGCTTTTAAAAGTTTGGAAGCTCAAGAAATAGTTTAATGTTTTCCCCTCTTGAAATTTCATTTTTTGTTTCAAAAATGAAGTTTAGAGTTAAAATGATACTGTGGGCTAAAATGAGTGAATGACACTGCCAGAGTGCAGTTGTGTCAGGGAGTTGAAGCAAAATGCCTCAAGTATGGCATTGCATTCTTTTGCAAGGCTTTATAAACATTTCAGGTCTGCAGTTTCCAAGTACTGAATTTGTCACACTGCTTTTCTCCAACAGGTGTCTCCTGTAACAGGCTGGGGCAGCATTCCTGCCTGCGTTGTAAGGTAAAGAATACCGTTTGTGAGGAGCTGATTTTAGGCTCCTCCTTGGCCTCCAAGGCTGGTATCAGACCTTGCCATGCCTTCTTCTCCATGATTAAAAGGAAATTCATACTTTTGTATTAGTTTCTGTAGCTTGGGGTCAGACCTGTGGGGGACCAAAGTTCTTTCATCTGTGCTTGCCTGTGAACCACAAGACAGTGTAGGTGATCTTTGCCCTGCCCTTTTAGCTGAAGTTGGGCCTGCAACATGTTGGGGTTTTTAAAAAAACCAAGATAATAAAATAAATCCTTGGTCATGAACAGAAGCCAAGGCTTTGGAATGCTTTGATCCAGCATAGAATAAAACAATTACAAAAGTTGTTCTTTTAAACAATGAAGTGGTTATCTGACCAGAAATGGCTGCATTCAAAGGAGTGATCTCCACAGCTAATCCAGTTTTCCATGTGAACAGGCTGATTTGTTGACATTGGTTTTACACACTCAGAAGTAATTTTGTATAAAAAGTTCCACCTGTTTCATCATCAGCATTGCCCAGATTTCTCCAGGTGCTGGTTCATTGCCTGCTCTTACTCTTCTTACCCTCCATATGTTTTCCCTGCACTCTCCTGTGTCATCGATGGCCTATTCCAAATTGTTCCTTTCTCCAGGTATTTTCACTGCACCCCAGTGCTCAGTATGTGAACTTGCCATCTCTAATTCTTGCCTTCAGGCCCCTGCATAGTTTTCTTCTGGCATACATCTCATTATTTAAGCTTGTCAACACAAAGCCAAGTTTGCCAGGCTCCTTGTGGACAGCATTCTCTGTTTATTGGCATTTTTATCCAGCCTCTTCCCCAGAAACCCTGGAACCACACTGAACACAGATTGGTTCCTCTGTGCACAGACCCCATGTCCCCTGCAAGAGAGGCCTCATTAAATTTTAATCCCAGCCAGAAAACC
Organism: Cinclus cinclus; assembly: GCF_963662255.1. Lineage (NCBI taxonomy): Eukaryota > Metazoa > Chordata > Aves > Passeriformes > Cinclidae > Cinclus > Cinclus cinclus. Next base: position 63,687,658 of record NC_085050.1, on the reverse strand, counting down.
CTGCTGCTGTTAGACACATTTTTGCTTGCTTCTTGCTGAAGAATGTGCTTCTATGATTAAAACATTTGGCCTTTGTATTCTCCCTTCAACACACAGGCTTGTTTTTGTGACGATCACGTGCGAAGTAAGGTATTCAAGCAGGAAAAAGGGAAAAAGCCTCCTTGCCCTAAATGTGGCCATGAAACTCAGCAGACAAAGGATCTGAGCATGTCAAGTAAGCCAGTTTCTCTAGCTAATAAGCCATACAAGTGCCATTAGTGGCTAATTTCTGCCTAGGAGCACTGGGTAAAGTCTGGTTACTTTCAATTCTTTTGCACTGTTTTGCTTCATTTGTTTTGAGAAAAAACTTCGGTGTTTCTGAGCTCTGGAGCAGTCTCATTCTTAACCATTAATTGATTCCAAGAAAGTGAAAACTTTTGTTTAGTTTGAGATTTTAGTTGTGGAAAAAATGAAAAATAATTGCCATGTAAACTACTCTTCAGGTAGTGGGAAAAAAAAAAAAAGATAAAAATGTTGGGTTGGTGGTAACATGATGATTTTTCTTTGCCTGCAGCACGCTCTTTAAAGTTTGGCCGACAGACTGGAGGAGAAGATGCAGATGGAGCTTCTGGTTATGATTCCTACTGGAAAAACCTTTCCTCCAGCAAGACTGGGGATGCAGGTGACCGTGAGGATGAATATGAAGAGTATGAGGCAGAAGATGATGATGAAGATGAGAATGATGAGCGAGGCAAAGATTCAGATTCTGAGGCCACAGATGTATTCAGCAATTTGAATTTAGGAAGGACCTATGCTAGTGGGTATGCACATTATGAGGAATCAGAAGATTAATCTTAGCATGCTGGCAAGCTAAAAACATTTGGAAGGAGCCAAGCAATGCTTCACTGAGTTGTGTACATGCCAGTAAGATAGCTCTATCAGGTACTTACATATCAGAGTTAGAGAGTAAAGAGTGTGGCACTTCTGCAGTAACTCTAAGGGACATTTTTCCTGTGTATGAACTGACGTTGGGTTTGGGACTGGGGGAGAAAATGGGATATTTTCATTCCCATAAAGAGCAGAATGGTTTTGTCCTTGAGTATAATGGTTCAATGACAGTTTCTCCTATCAACACAGGAATGTGGGAAAGCTGTAGAACTTGCTTTCATTTGCCCATCAGAAATTAAGTTATTTTTTACAATATTTTTTGTTAACTGATTTCATACATTAATGCAGTGGTGGGTTGGTGACTGCATCTTTTTTGGTCTGCACAATAAAAGTCAACTGCATTCTCTAATGAACTGTCATAAATATTGATCTCCCTTGAGTAGCTGGAAAGCAGGTTGTATACAAAGTGTAAATTGGCAGTGAAATTACTACCATGTTTATGTCAGTATGGCAAATCAATGTAGTTCTCTGTGTATTTGCACATCCCCTTTTTAGTATTTTTATTATTAGATATTAATTTGTGGGGGTGTATATAGTCACTATAAGAGCACCCCAGATAATCAAAACTATTACAGGAATAAAATGTTCGTATGCTCTCTGCCATAAAAATCTGTAATGCAGTTTCCCTTTAGATGAAAAGGAGACTGGTTTCTTCTGTACCTAGCCTTTAACTCTTTTCCTTGCATATGATTAAAAAAAAAAGAAAGACAGGAAACAATGCTGTGTATGAACTGATGTAAGATAACATGTGGGGTTCAAAATGCTGGGTCCAAATTCTGTTCTGTGCAAGCCTGCCAGTACAAGGCAAATGATCAGCACTTCTCAGCTGAGAAGGTGACACCTGCAGAAGTGTTTGTAGTGGTTCTGATTTGAAAGGGAACATGTTAATTACCCATACACAGATCCAAGGGATGGCATTTCTTTTCCCTCTGTAAGGGAATGTTTTACAGCAGACAGATCATGATACAAGGGCAGCCACCTGAAGTGTCGCTCCAGCTTTCTAAATGCCATGCTTTAATTCAAGAGAGCCCTTTTTGTTACCTGTCAAATACTGAACTGATTATATCATTACCTGCTTTTGTGGTGTTTCTCTACTCTTTCTTAACAGCTAAAGGTTATGTGTTGGCAGAGCATACCCTATTGAGAATCATTTTTAATGATGTTAGAATTGCCAAATGAACATTTCGTAGCAAAACAGGATTGGAAAACTTGGTCTTGATACATCCCTCCTAAAGACATCTACTAAATGCACGAAAGACAGGAGCTGGGATCCATCCAGGACAAAAACAAACTGCCAAAGAGCACAACTTGGTTATGGCAGCTGAGGGAGAAACTCTGTAGGAGAAAGGGCACAACTGGTGAGTGCATGCCTTCAGAACCAGAGAGGAAACGAATTGAATGCACTGTCTGGAAGCCAAATCCCCTTCAAACACTGAAACATCCAATATCATGTGCAAAGGTCTATCTTAAATTATGCTGAGAGATGTCTTGATTAATCTTTTGCATAACCAAACTTGAAGTGACAGAAGCAGGACACCTGCCAGTTCAACACTGTTTGTTTATTTATTTGTGACATTGGCGTGTGTGAGAGGATTTCTGCTCAGCTTCATGTGGTCCAAAAACATCCACACTGAGTCCATCTGTGGCTGGTCAATTCCAGCAACAATGCCAGTTTTTAAATCTTGGCTCATGTTTCAAATGCAAACACGTACACATCAGTACTGAAGAAAGTACATGTATTTCTGCCTATATGTAAAATTATGTCTGCTTGTGTGTCATTTATTAATATTACTTAAACACATAAAACCACCTCCTTAAGGTTCTTGGCTCTTGAATTAGATTTTTCCCCTCTGAAATCTGCTGCTGTCACTGGCCATGCCAAAGGCTGCTGACATAACAGAATTAATCATCATAATCAGGAAGAAGAATTATTCATTTTCTCATTGAAGTGCCCTTGCACTGATCCTTGCTAGATCAATACTCCTGAGCTAATATGTGTTCCTATGGCACATTGGAAGTGAGGGTCACAGCAGTGCCTGCAGCAGATGCTCAGGGTACCTGATGTAATTTAGCAAGGTCACTACTCAGTGGATATTTATTTGCTTTGCTTTTGTGCTGCTGCTCAGACCACTGAAAACGCCTGTGCTGTCAGCCTGTCTGGAAATTGGGATCAGGAATTAGCCCTGCAATGCCTGGCCTTCCAGGGGTCAAAACAGGCAAGTTTAAGCTGCTTTAAAGTAATCTGGTGGATTCAGGCTGGAACAGACAAACATGTCAATCTGTGGCAGCACAGGCCAGATAGGATGTGATGGGTTGTGTTTTCTCTGCTTATTCAGTACAGCTAAAAGCAGGTGCTCTGTTTGGGATGGGCCCTCAGAGCTTGCTTTCAGAGAAAGTGCATCATTTTGGTTATCTTAAGGTAAATGGTGGGAACAGGATGGAACAGAAAATGAACATGTATTCTGACTTCACTGAAAAACAGGTCAGGGATAAAATCATATTCACTCCGTTTTTCTTCCTTGCTGTACATTTCCTTTGAAAATCTTGTCCCTAATTAAAAGAAGTTCTGATTTGAGAGAGGGACAATTCTGACACAGAACCAGTAATGCCCATGAGTTGTGTTGTACTCCAGGAAGCTAAGACCTTGATAAAATCTTACACTTCATGCTTTTTAACCTCTGTGATGACCATTTAAACAAAGCTTAAGTAGGACTTGAATTAAAATCACAGCAGCATTTATTGTGTATGTAGAAACTAAAAAAAAAAAAATGCTTTGGTCACTCCTGTAAGCTCTTGTCTTGCATTTGTTTATTATGGTGACAGTACCAACTCATTATGAATTCATTGGGTACTCTTCTAGATTTAATGCATTTTCCTTTATACTCAGGTGCGATTTAGCATCTGTGACTGGGAGTCTTTTGATCAATCCAATATTGCTAGTTTTCTTTCCAGAAAATGAATGGGAAGATCATTAAAATGTACTGAGTAACTGAAAAAGTAGCAGCAGGCATGTCACAGAGAGCTAGAGGACAAACTTAGAAGTGCTGAGTCCTGTTTGTTCAGGAAGAAAGGTATTAGTGTGTCTTGCAAGACATTACATGCATCTGTCCTGGTCCTGATCCTATTTCGGGGGGGGGGGGCAATGGCAAAGTTCCCATTTATTCAAGTGGAAACAATTAAATAATCTTCAGTATCCACAGCTCATCTTAAATGTCAGGAGGTGTTATGGAACCATGAGCATAAACACAAGTGGGGAAGGTGAAGCAAAGCTTTTAACATGAGGTTAATAATGTTAACCATTACCATGAAAGTATTTGTTCTAAATTTCAACAGTTCCACTGGAAAGTGCTCTCAAGACTGAAAAATGAAGCTACTTAAAGCAGGAAGAGATCAGATCCTACGAGATACCGAAATGTAATTACTCATCTCCAAAAGTCTTAATGTAATTAATAAATATTTGCTAAAAGCTCAAAACACATTGGACATAGACAAATTTTATCATCTCTTTTTCTGTAGGCACATAAATAGAAAACACAGTTGCTGACGAAATCACAGCCTGAATAGTCCAGTTGACAGCAGCTGTCTGCAGCTTGGGCTCTCCATCTCCTACCCATGAAGCTCCAGACTAAACACATTTTATGACACTCCTCTGTTAAGATTATGTGTGTTGTAAGTGGCTACTACACATGGGAAATTTGAAGCAGGGCCTAGATTTTAGCTTCCATAAGCAGAGTAGACAAAAATCAGCAAGTCAATGCCACGGATGTGAAGAGTAATCCATAGAAAAGCTACTAGTTTCCCTTTGCTAAACAAACAGCAGGATCACAAGTCTGTACTTCAGTATGGAAGGTGGAAAAAATAAATTGCATTTGTGTCTCACCAAATTAAGCTACTACAGATAAGCAGGTTTCCTGAAAAACAACTGCAAAGCATGAGAAAACCTATGGTAGCTATCCAACTCCTACTATTTTCCAAGTGTTTGCTGCATTCTTTTAACCTCACTTCTGCAGCCTGTGATTCTCCCAAAGTGTTTCCCAAACTTATCTGTAATTTGAAATTCACTTTGGTTTCCTTCTGAAATGAGAACTACTGAGTGCCTCAGGACCCAAGTAATGCTTTCACTTCGTCTTGATGTTACATCACATCTGTTGTAGATTTTCACATTACAAAAACACTAATTTAAAAAATAAATTACTAGAGTGAAAAAATGCCAACTGCCCACAATTTCTATAACAGGTAATACAAGTATTTTACTGCTATAGTTGCCTGTTGCTGTTCCTACTGTTTTATTTTTGGCATAAAGACAGGCGTTGATTATTTTGAAAGTGAATCCCTGCTAGTCAGGCACATAAACCCTTGGGGTGCCTCCAGCCTGATTTAAATTCAGCACCTTATTTTGATGGCAGAGACAAGAATGAGCTCCTTTGAGATTTTCCCCCCATCAGGAGAGGTGTGCAAAGACTTAACCCTGGATGTCAACACCAATTCACAGGGTGTGCTAGCTCAAGGTGGTAACAACTGAAACCTGACCTTTCACTAGCCTACTTTGGAAGCCTGCAGAAACCCAGATGCATCCTGCCTGGAAAAAAACAACTGCTTCAAAGCTGCATCCCATGAGAAGGTATTTGCACTCTGCTTTCTTCCTCAGGAATAACAGAATATGTCCGCAAGCTTACCAATTACCATTTACCTATTACCAATTTTACCTTATTAGAAAACTAATAATCTACTGAGCATGTATTTAAGTAAGAAAATGACGTAGGAAGTTCAATAAAGATGTTTCCCTATCTAGGGCTGAACAACAAAGCTGTACCGAGCTCTTTAAAGGAAGGGTATGCAGAGGACAACACCATATGCTCAGAGTTGGCTTTTTCAGCACCCTCCTCTTAAGTCTGGCAGTGCAGGCCAAGAAAGAATTATGCAGAGCTTAACCTTGAGGCTTTTGTTTGCCAAAACATTCAGAGTTCCTGTGGAGCACCATGCAATTCCTTACCAGGCATTTAGCACATACAGCCACTGCTGCCAGATTTGGAACATTAAGAGTAATTCAGAAGCTAGATAATAAATTGCATTCGTTTCACTTTCTCCCCACTTTCTTGATGCTACGTGCATTTCAAAGATCCCCTCCTGATATTTACCTGTTCGTACTGCACAAGAACACTGCTGTGATCTACTGTCAAAAGCATTTCTGAGCAGAACAGGGCCAACATAAAACATAGCATGTTCCCTCTAAGTGTATCACACCTTCAGAAAAACACTGCTCTTTTGTTGAACAGTTCACAAAGCCATCAGCAAATTAACAGCTGAAGAAGCCTTTTCTGCAGGCAAGATTTCTGACCTTAATTTGAGTCAGTAAGTTTTAGTCAACCGAGTGCAGATCGGTGCCCAGCACCCTGCTGGTGCTGGAACATGCATTCTTGCCATTCCCTGGGCTCTGTCAGAACTGCTGCAGCCTGTGTAGCCAGCCCTGCAAACACCATAGCTCACTCACAAAGGAAACAACTCATTGCCACAAGCTTTCCCCCTCCTCTGCTTGCCACCCAGCTGCACCATCACATTTCCCTCGCAGAGAACCCCAAGCAGTCACTCACTCACTCACCCACAGGTCAAGCGACTCCAGGCTGGCCAAAGCTCCTTGAACACCTCACAGCTCACTCACTGCCTGCTCCCCTTGTTATAACCTCTCTCCCACCTGGGAGAGAGGGCCCATCTGACTCTGCGTGGGGCAGCTGTGCATGGTTTCTCTCCTCAGCTGGCCTCCAGCATTCCCCACACGTGGCAATTCCTGAAGACTGCTGCTGTTGGATGAGCTGCTGTGGCCGCTCTGCACATTTGCAGATGCTACATGATCAAGTAGTGAATCCTGCTGTACCTTCCTGCTTCTTCAGAAGATAAAATGTTGCAGCATAAAGTATAAATAACATTTATCCTATTTAAGATGTGACAGATCTCCTATGCTATGCTATTTTATTATATCTAAAATGAATTTGCAGATGATGATATATATTTTCTGCTGACCCTGAATGTTTTATCATTAAAATCCTAGCACTCTTGCTACAATGCCTTCATAATATATTAATATGACTATCTCATCTTCTAGAAAACTAAAATATAACCTCATGGTCTTTTATGTGCTGTAATTTTTTCTTGGGTATTAAAAAAAATATATTACAACTATATCAGATTATTAACATTGAAAATAAGACAGAGTCCCTAAAGTACCATTTAAAAAATATCTGAAAGTCTTTGTCCTTTTGGAGATGTTTGGTTTTCAGATAATAACTTGCTTCCATGTTTACAGAGAAAGTTAAGAGGTCTTCCCACTTGCTCCATGGCTGCTCTCATAAGCTGCAGCCCAGCAGGAGAGTGTGCCCTGGGGTGACAGGCATTGCTGCAGCTGACAGAGAATTAACATCAGCCCAAGCAGTGATCTGACCCGTGAAGTTGCAGGACACAGTGTTTTGTTTCCAACGAAGCCCAGGTCCTTTTGTGAAATACCCTAAGGTGTGAACAAAAGCCAAATGATCTGTCATGTTCTTTACTGGACCAAGTCTAGCATCTGCATTTTGTTCTAATACATGGAATATTGCCAGACTACATTACTTACAAACCTAAGGGCTGTTTGTCCTGTACTTGTTTCTGTAGTCCTTCAGCTCCCCAGGTGCTGAACAGTGCTCTGTGGGTGGTAGTTCTTTGCTCAGCATAATTTTATTCCTCTTCCCTCCTGCTAAAGCCCCGCTACTGCCCACTCACCTTTAGGTTCAACTGAACTGCAGAAGTTGATGTCTTGTCCAGTAAGCCATGATTGTGTTAGGATGGGCTGTGTGCCAGTGAAATGCAGCCTGTGGACTGTGGAATGTCCTTGGATAACCTCCCACTTGTTCTGAGCCTGTGAGACCTATGGGGGAACTGCCTGGGTCCTCTCAGACGCACTTGCAACTGTGGCATGGTCTGCATGTTTGTGTTGCCCTTTTCCCAATATTAGTGTCCCTTCTGTCACTAATATTGACCATTTGGTGTGCGAGATCAAACCTGTGAAGCCTTGGCAGTTGCTTTTGCAGTAGGGTAAGTGATGGAGAGCCCAAGTACAATTCACTTCTGTTTACCCAAAGCTGGCAGCTGGGAACAGCAGGAGGCAATTTTTGTCTCAGGAATCTCAGCCCAGCACCACTTGCTGGTTTCCAGGGAGCCATTTCTGCCTAAAGAATCAAGTCTAATCAAGGACCAAGGAAAAGAGCACAAGCTCCAGCTGCTTGCAGAGTTCATGCTCCCTCGAGTAATGCCTCTACTCAGAGTCTTGCAAACCCATGCTAACAGCACACAACATTTCATTCTGAAGCTGAACAAAAAGACCAGCACAGAAGGCTATTTATGTGCTTTGGTTTTCTGCAAACAACAGAACTCACTAATTTTTGAGATTCAAAATTAATGAATACGTGAATACACATATAGAATTAGTGGCTGTAGTTTAAAAAACCCTCACTGAAGACTCAGCTCAAATTGCCTGTTTTAAGTGTAGGAAATCAGCAAACAATACTTTCCTGTCATTTAAATTACAAGAGTTGTGCAATTGAACTTGGGAAAGTTAGAAATGTGCTGAGATAACAAGTATCCACTTACAGTCACAGAACAACAGAATTAATTAGGTTGGAAAAGACCTCTGGGATCATTGAGTCCAACCTTTGACCTTGTGAAGCAGATCATGGCACTGAGTGATCTGTTTTGTGAACGCCTCAGGGATGGTGATGGTACCACCTCCCTGGGCCCCTGGGCAGCCCATTGCAATGTTTAACCACACTTTCTGTGGAGAAATTCTTCCTGATGTCCAATCTGAACCATTCCTGCCACAGCTTGAGGCCATTTCCTCTTGTCCTGTTGCTTGTTGACTGGGAGAAGAGGCTGACCCCATCTGGCTACAACCTTCTGTCAGAGGGTTCTAGAGAATGAGAAGGTCCCCCCCCCCGCCGAGCCTCCTTTTCTCCAGACTAAACACCCTCGGCTCTCTCAGCTGCTCCTTATAGGACCTGTGCTCCAGACTCTTCCCCAGCTCCATTTCCCTTCTCTGGACACTCTGCAGCACCTCTGTGTCTTTCTTGCAGTGAGGGGCCCAGAACAGGACACAGCACTCGAGGTGTGACCTCAGCTGTGCTGATACAGGGGGACAATCCCTGCCCTGCTGCTGCTGGCCACGCTATTGCTGATCCAGGCCAGGATGCCACTGGCCTTCCTGGCCACCTGGGCACAGCTGGGCTCGTTTAGCCATCTGTAGACCAATTGTTACTATGTGAACAATCAAGTACTTTACCTTGCTTCTAATCTGAAGGATCCTTCCAATCTGAAAACAGTTTTTCCAAACTCAGCTTTCACATAGACTGAGACCTCTGTTGCCATCTTAATTGGAAATTTATGGCACACTGGATCAACTGTTTGCCGCTACAGCCACACTCTGCAGGGAAGAAGAAAACAATATCATGCTTGACTGACTAAAAGAATACCTTTTAAAGGTGTGGAAGATGCAGTAGAAGTGCAGGAAGTGGAATTCCCAGGTCTACTGTACACTGTAATATATTCTGAGGTGTTGGAATTGCATGCTATCAGTCAGTTCAGAGTGATCCTAAGATCTGGTTGCACCAGACACCCGTGGTCACCATTCTTATTTCTGCCATGGAAAGGGAAGTCTTTAATTTCACTCTTGCATTTTGTTAGCTGCTATGGAATATTTCATCATGGCTGAAATGGTAAAAGCTGTTTCTCCATCTGTGCCTGTAAGCCACAAAAACACTAGTTTTTCACATGAATAAGCCTGAGTTCTATAACACTTTGAGGATCCAGAAAGTTTGTAAAATTCTCTGGTTTTACTAATCTCACTACTCCAAGCATTTGGATTGCAGGTTTATCCCATTGCGCCTTTATCAGTAGAAGAGTAGCTTCTGACCAGATGGTCCTAAATTTGTGCTTCTATATATTACAGAACTTGCACTGTTGGAAAAAAGGTCCTTCTGTCATTTGTCCTTTTAGAGAGAGAACAGTCAGTTATGTGACACAAACTATGTCACTGCCCAGCTGAAAGAACTAACACAGTATTAATCTGGTTTCAGATCCATCCAGCTGATGATATGATAGCTCAGGTATTAAACTGCCTTTGTGATTTTAATTACCTACCTTTTATATGCCTGGAAAGTTGAGTTATCAGCATAAAACTAATAAAGCAGAGAGTTCTATAAAAGTGGCAAGTGAACTACTGCAATTGCTTTAGGCAGTGTAACCTACTGCTGCATAGTGACAGATGGGGAAGGCTTACTTGTTGCCTAAAATTTGTATGTGCAGAAAGAAAAGCAAGACATGAAAGCATCCCTGTTTCCTCTACCAACTCGGCTTTTCCTTCTCTTTGCTGTTGCCCTGCCCCCCATCTCCCACCTCCCCAGCAGCCAAAAAAATCAAATCAATTGCTTTTAAAGGCGAGGGATGAAATGGGACTATACTGTAAAGTGAAGGCGAAGGTTAGGTGAAGGGGGAGGTTATTAACTAAAATTATATTGCAGCTTAGGGGATAAGAGTAACAGTCTAAAGATGTAATGAATTTCAGAAATCCAAAATGCAGCTGTTTTAAATTGTATTTTTTATATTTCATTGATCAGGCAAATGTGTTACTTTAGAGATAAGGCAGAAGTTATCACACTGAGAGATGGTTTCTGGTTGCACTGTCATCTGGTTAAAAAGATGCAGCACCCAAGGGCTCTGCTTGTTTATTAAAAACATCTGTTATATTTCTAGAAGAAAAATTAAAAATCATTGCTTCAAAAAAGGGTGTGACAGAGCTGGAAAGACAGAGTTAGTTTAAGTATGTGACATTACAGGGACCTTGACCCTTGCTCCTGCACATGATTATCAGTCACACCAGAGTCCTGCTAGTATCAGCATAACTCCTGTCCTGTCCAAGAGGTGCTTACTGGAGTATGTCAATGTGTGGCTCACATGTGCGGGTTTAACTTCTGCTGAGAAGGCTGATGTTGCTGTGAAAGTGGCAAAAACCAGCCCAAAGCAGTGGAGGAGCCCCAGCTTCCCAAGCCAATGTGCCTCAGCAGGATGCAGCACCTGAGCCGGGCGAGTGAAGCTCCTCTGGGTGTGTCTGAGATGGGATGCTGCACCAAAGCAGGGTTGTGTGCAGTGGGGACGGCATCGTTTCTAACACCTGGCCTGATGCTGAAAGTCTGATGCTGTGTTGTCCTGACCAATTTACAGCAAAGACTGAAGCCCCCACTAGAGCATCCTGAACTGCTTGGGGGAGTGTGCTTGCTGCACCCTGGGAGCTCCAGCCACACTGTGCAGGACCCACATGCACATGGTCCAGGAGGGCATTGCACAGGACAGGGACTGGAAGCAGCAGAGTTGTTGCAGCTCTAGCATGGGGGTCACCAGGGAAATCCCAGGCTGAGGCATGCTAACCTGCATGAACTGCTTCCTGGGCTTGGACAAGGCCACTCACCAAAGAAAAACCCCTGCTCAAGCCTTATCTCCATGGTGCCAAGTAATAAGAGGCAACGGGGAGAAACTGATGCACAGGAAGGTCCACCTGAACACTAGAAAGAACTTCTTTACTGAGCAGTGGAACAGGCTGCCCAGAGAGGGTGTGGAGTCTCCCTCGCTGGAGATATTCAAGAACCATCTAGACACATTCCTGTGCCATGTGCTCTGGCATGACCCTGCTTGAGCAGGGAGGTGGGACCAGATGACCCAACGTCGACCTTTCCTGACCCATTCTGTGATTCTGTCTTTGTTTGAACTGAGAGTGGGGAGAGAGCCCTTATGCTGGGCAATTGCAGCTTCATAATTCTGCTGTTTTTAAAATCACAGTATGCCAAGTGCAGAGGGAAGGATGGAGAAGCACCTGTCTTCAGATGTATTTCATTTCCCCTGACACTCACAGAACCTGAAGACAGAATACAGTGGAAAGTGTATTTGAGGATTGAGTTCACTTTCTTTTCAGCAGCATACTGACTGCTTCTAATGTTTGCAAAGCTTTTGGCTATAAAAGATGTACATGGCTGAGAGGTTTCTCTTGGTCTGTAGTCACTGCCACAAAGGAATTCCTCCAGACTCCTTTTCCTTGCTTCCTTAGCTCCTCAGAGACCTCTGCTTCTGTCCCTGGCAGCAGACCAAGGGGAAACAGATTCAGTTGAAGCTCCCCTTGTAGCAACAAAACACCATTGATAAGCCATGTCTGCCAGTGCCAACAACCTTTTGAAGCTGGCACTCTTTTAATGCCTGGTTTCTCTCTTTATTTAAGGTTCAGGTACACATCATAAAGAACTCCCCTGGAGAGTAATTTTCTTTATTTCATCCTTTTGAAAAGAAAAACTCCTGCAGCTGACCAGCCCTGAAAACATCAGTTCAGATCCACCTCAGGCCAGGCATAGGAGGTCTTGAGGTCCTATTCCTACCCTCCAGTGAGCTGCCACTGGCAGGTACAGAGCACTGGGAACACCAGACTGGAGACATCCAGGCTGGGATTAGAGGCCCTGGGTTGTCCTCAGATGCACTGGTGCTTATGCAGGGCAGTCCCTTTGAGTAAACCAGAGGTGTTTTGTATTTATACCTAGGTACTAACTGAGCTGTTGCATTGAAAGATCCTAATCTTGCTTTCACCCCTGTGGGATATTGATTTCAAGAAAATACTCTATGCTTCATTTCTTGCAACACAACTTAACGGATCATATACTTAGGGATCCACTCCCATTAATTTCTAGCTTACATTCTCACTCTTTGACAACATCAAAATGTCAGTGGCTTTAGCCTTTTCAATATAAATACCTCTGAGAGGACACAAGGAAAAAAGAAGGCAAAAAATAAGCTTTTATTTAAATAACACCATCCATGTATTACCTTTGAGCATGGAGGAAGAGTTCTATAAAGGCCCTTCCACTTACCTTTTCTTTGAGCAGGCTAAAACCCCTGCTCATTCCTTACTGATTGACTTTTGTTTGTTTAGTGTGGCCTTTATTCCCTTCTCATTCACAAATAGAGCAAGCATGAAGGTTTGCTATAGTTGACATCAATGGACTTTTATCAGCAGAAAAGCAGACAAAAATGTAAATACTACTGACAGAAGAGGCAGTGTCTGAAAGAAAAAAATTCATTTGCTGTTACTGAAATGAAGGAAATTAAACTTATACTTGTCTATTTGCAGCTATATTCCTTTGAAGCATTACAAAACCCCATGAAAATCTAGATGTTAGAGACTGTATAATCACTTAGAAAGTTAATGTGCATAAACATACATAAAATGATTGTTTGCTTTTTTCCTGCACAACCCTTTAACTATATTACTGTATAAATCAGACCTACTTTATTTTACTTGCTTAGCTTTGTACTCTTTTTAAAGCATCTCAATGAATGAATACATATTTCTAGATCCTTACAGCCTTAAACCCCAAATTTATTACTGTATTTTCACAGCAAAAAAAGGCCTTCCAGACATTTTTCTATGAAACATATTACTGGAGATAGGACTGGGGGATTTAATGGCACAAAATATAATTTCCAGCCTGGGAAGTATGTGACAAATCTGAGTGCAAAATGTCATGTCACAGAAGAGTAGAGTCTCAACAGGAGAACAGGAGACTCCCCAGCCCTGTCCTGTTGTGGTGGCAGCTGGGATAATGCTGGACACAGATCCCTGAAGATCAGAATCCTTTCTTTCCCACTCTTGCTGGTACTCAAGGGCATATGGCCATGGTTGTATGGATGAGATAACTACAAGCCATAGCCTTGCAGAAACCAGGGGAAAAATCACCCTGATCATTGGAAGCATATGGATCCAGTGAGGCTTGAAAGCTGGTCTACAGCATGCTCTGCTGGCAGAATGTCCCTGTGTGCCTCAGAAAGGATGGTCCTGCAGCACAGGGATGGAAAATGAGGTCTGTCCCGTGCCAAATGAAGTGCTGCTTTAGAGAGAGCAGGACAAACCAGAAAGGGTGGTAAGGGAGCTCCTGCCTCAGGATTGTGCTCCGAATGTAGCAAGATCACAGGAGAAAAAGCACAGGCAGGTTAAGAAAATGTTGCAGGGCTGAGGAGTCTTGTGTTTGCCAATTTTTTCTACTGATTAATCAGGGATTTGTTAGTTAGCAAAGCCCTGGTTGTCTGTGCTGCATGTCGTAGACTCAGAGATGTTTCACAAGCACACAGCATCTCTTGTTGCAGCAATGCCTCTGGCTGTAGTCACATGTGGGACTGGTTCTGGAGGTTCAGAAGGGGGAGAAGTATCACCTCCCTCCATGTAAAATAGACAGCCTGATAGGTTTTTCTTGCTGCTCTTACATCAGTCACAGCTTTCTCTGTTGGCCTCTGTTTGCATTTGATTGCTTACTCAAAAGCCCTGCACAGGCACATTCTGTCCTCAGGGGTCATGGAGGTTGTAAGCATGAGTGGTGCTGGGGAGCAGAGACCCCAGAGTGTCCAAAAAGTGGTCAGTCCTACTTCTGAAAGGGGACTTCAGTGAGAAGAGGTGTCACAGTGGTGCTTGCCAATGGCACAGCGGCTCTGCCTGCAATGTAGATGTCTGTCTAATGGGCACTGAGCTAAGACCAACAAACACAAGTCACACAGGCCACTGAACAGCTTCTGATGTTAATGACTTCTGATTACCACTGGCTCGAGCTGCAGCTGTATTTTATTAACACTGTGTACAGAGTGAGTAGAATTCCAGATGGGGTACAAAATACCTTTTCTCTTGTTTTGCCTGCAATTGCAAAAGCTTCAATTGTACTTGTAGCTGCTTTATGATTGACCTTAAACAGCACATTTGCTACAGTAGAGCATTGCAATTTGGAATGGAAACACTGCACAGAACTGGTCGATGATTTCTATGATGCAAATAAAAGTAGTGCCATGAGTGTTCAAATAGATATTTCTTTTCATTTTGTCTTTTCATTTTTATTGCTTCCCTAGGTCACTTGAAATGAGATTGTCCTTCACAGGTCAAGCTATGGCTGCTTTGCAGACAGCAAAAAAGACAGTGCTTTAGATCATTAGAGCCCTGGAGATGTTACAGCAATCCAAATGATTTGCATTTCTGAAGGAAAGGCTTTTATTTCTGAACTGTTCACCTCTTATTGATCTAAAAATGTACCTGTTTTTTTTTTTCTTCATGAAAATGCCTGTCCTCAGAATTGAGAAAATAAGACGTATTTCTAGCCTTGATGTGCCACCTCTCCATCAGCTCCCTGAGGAGCTGCCCACTGCACTTTCAGTGCAAGTGATGGTCATGGAGGAAATGAGCACTTTGGGCAGTGGAGCTACACTAGGACTCAGTGGATAAAGAGGAGGGAAAGGAGGTGGAAGATTTGACTCAGGGACTGGATGGGCCACTTTCTGCCACAGGAAGGCTCCAGAGCCCAGGAGCTTTTTATGAGCTGGCTGCTGGCGAGCAAAGCTGTGCAACCTTAGCAGAGTTTGAAGTGGATATTTAAACTAGGCTCTCTCACATTCCCATCAGACAGGAGACACGATGCCCCCACACCTAGACTCCCTTCAGCAGGGCTGACACAGTGCCATTTTGGGAGTGATGGGGACAAGGACCACAGATATCAGACTGGTGGCACCTGTAGGGGCTACACCTCCACTGCATTTTTCTTGCCCGAGTCACCTGTGCACTGTGTTTTGCTTTCCTGCTAGGTTGCCTTTTGTCCAAGAGGGAGGCATCCTTGCCTCTGAGACTGGGTGCTGCCTTTGAGAAGGCTTCCCTTCCATGGGGTGTGTTTATATGGCTTTCATTTTCAGCCCATGTGGTGGCTGTCACTGGTGCTGCCAAGAGAGGCCAGGACCATGGCCCAGGCATGGGGGAGCCTGTGGAGTTGAAGTCAGGCTCAGGAGACAAATGAGGATGCATGAAAAAAGTATATGGCAAAAGTTAATGGAAAATAATGCCTCATTGCTCAGAGAGAGGTTATTACATTTCTAAGGCATTTATGAACAAATAAAATGCATCTACAAGTGGAGAAAGAGCTTACCCCGCACCTGCCATGTTCCCCTCCCCACCTTCCAGCAATCCTCTCACATATTAGCATTTCAACACTGTTTTTCTTTGAAGTACAAACTGTATTTTACTAATATTATTTCCATTCATGCTGTGGAAATGAAATTTATGACAGTGTTGATTTCTCAGATCTCCTCAGCATCTTTGAAATTCACATTAGATTATTCTAATAACTTAGCCTCATTGTATATATTTACACAAGAACTTTTGATGTTAAAACAGATCAGGCTGCGATGAGATGTGCAGGGGGAGATATATACCCCTAAGGAAAGGAATGCTCTTTTTTCTCAGACCACATCTTCAACTAGAAGTTTTCAGATGAAACAGTGGGTCAGTGCCTTTGGGACCTGAGGGAATGACTGCTAGGCTGGGAAGATGGAGGGATTGGCTCTGCCTTCAGCAGCAGACAGCAGAGATGGAGCAGTGCTGGGTCCCTGCAAGTCAGAGCAAGTTGGTGAGGGCTCATCCCTGGCACCCTTTATCACCAATGTAACCTGTGCTCCTGGCCATCTGACAGAAGAAATTGCCCAGCCTGAACCCATGATGAATGAGCCCATATCTACAGACACAAGGCTCTGGGGACTGAGCAGCTGCCAAATCTCAGCTGCCCTGAATCCAGCAGGAATAGTAAAATGTCATTTTTTGGGGACAGCAAAGAGCCTGGGGCTCTGGTGCAGTTGTGGTAGCTCTGACCATGACCTCCAGGTAAGTCCTGCAGGACCTGTGCTCCTGTGGGCAGAGGGCAGGGTGTCTGGGAAGCACTGTAGCCATATGTTCAAGTTAGTTAATTTGTTTTCAGGGCTGCCTCTGTGAAATCCAGAATGAGAGGCAACAGGGGCAGCCTTTACACAGGAAATGTGACCAGGAAAAAGTGATGGAGCAGAGCAGACAAAGGAGAAGCAGATTTCTTGAGGGCTGAAGGAGATACTCTTTCTGGAAGATGCAGGATATTGCCAGCTATCTCACATGAAGTTCAGCTTCAGAAAGACAGGATCATTTTTCTATTTGCAATTCTTGAGGTATTGTAAGGGAAGAATATTCTGGATTATGATGTTAACTTCATTTACAATTAAATTTGGAGAAAATCATCCATCATAATCCCTGTGTGGCCATTCACTGAAGAGTTCAATTTGAAGATCCTTGTGGGTTCCTGAGAATATTCTGTGATTATCCAACATATTACTCTTAAAGACTATAAAACCCATAATAAACTGTTTCAACAGTTTTGATTCTGTAACTTGATGCGGTGAAGTTTGTGGGTACATTCTTTAAAAAAAAAAGAAGTGGAGCCTGGTCCAAGAATATGCACTTCCGTAAACTCAATACCAGATAAGAGCAATCTTTCTCACTCACACACTGAAACTGATTATCTGCTTAGACATGAAAATAACATGTTTTGAATAAGTCAAGCATTTGGAATTGTCACCAGTCAGGACAGCTTTCTCCAAAGGCAGAAAAAATCTTTTAGCTCTCCTAAGCTTGTAAACAATGTGGAGTCAAGTAAATTAAAAATACTCTGCTTCATGAGGATTCAGAGATCTAAAGAGACTTAAAATACAACGTTTTCAACTTCATAACCTTTTCACAAGCAAAAATTTCTAGGTGCAGTGCTCTCTACCTTCCTAGGACTACCTAAAACAGGGCAGCCAAGCCTGAGCTGGAGGAGGAGTGAGCTCACTGCCAATGCTGGATGGGCAGTCAGAAAACTCCTACTGTCCTCTAAGGATGCAGCAGAAGGAACACCTCAGGGCTTTCATTCTGGCTCGTTTATTTTGTCCTTATTCCTAACTCACAAGTTCCATGCCTTGCTGCACTGGTGAAGAGATACTGTGACCCAAGTAAGACAGCCAGGAGAGAGAGAGGTTAATGGCCATTTCTCACCTCAAAGGACAGAAATATGTGAAGCAACCAGAAACATCATGAGATTCATAACTTTTCTGCCCTGCAAAATTGTTTTACACACACAGCAGTACTCACATGGGGGGTTTTATTCCCAAAGGAAACGATTTCAACAGGGCCATTTTGATTTATGCTCCACATACTGCTTCAGCTCCACATCTGTAGAGGGAGAAATGCATTTTGGTGTCTATCCAACATCAATAGAACCTCCCAGGATGACAGGTTCATAACATATTAAGCTTTGAGATCTACTTCAATTTTGGGAAGCAAATTCTTTAAACAAATATTTATGACTAGGAATGAAATGGCAAGTCCTATGAACGGCTTTTGAAGTTAGTTTTGCCCAAGTTGCTTATTCCTAATTAGGGCACAGATAGTGCCTATGCTAAGGAAGAGTGAACGGAATGGTTTGCCTGTGAAGTTTCCAAAAGCAGTTGTACTTTTTCCTAAAATAACCTAAAGTGATAGGAAAAACTCCTCTCTTCTCTCAAAAAGAAACATATCCAAAGTGCATATTTCAGCATGCTTCCTCCCTGAGGATTTCAAAGTCTAGAAAAAAAAAAAAAAAGGATGATTTTTTTCCAGTGGCTTTCAACGTGCTTGTATGTCTGCCAAATGTTTTGCATCTGACAGTCAAATACTGCTGGTGAGAACCATTGATTCCTTCAAGGACTTGACACTGCAGCCAATTTGTATCCCAAGTGACTGCAAAAGGAGGTGACTGCAACCATCATTTTGTTAGATTTAGTCAAAAACATTCCCAGAAGAGGCAGGAGGGCATGCTGGGAATTGTCTGATGAGCCTGCTGGGAGAATAATTATGTGGCTGGCAGTTTGTTTGCATCATCTTTTTCACTTTCTTGGTGGGTTTTGTGGCATTTGAGCACCGAGCTTTTTAAATTAAAGAATCTTTACTGCCATTGTCTCTTTAGTTAATTCCCAGATTATGCAGTCTTGGATGTGCATTCCAGGGCTGCTTCTGTATCACAGGAGGTATTAGAAAACGAAACATTTTTCAATATTTCCATTCTTACTTGTGTTGAAATTTTTTGCACAGTAGTTGTGATTGAATTACAAAGAGTTCCCTGTTCTGACTGCAATGCTTACACAGATATTAGGCCATTTGTACTTTAATCATGCTTCTTTGAGAACGATGAATATAAAAATTTTCAATACCTTTTTTTTTTTTTGGTTAAAACAGCGCATATAAACTTTAGGGTTTTTTCTTATGGGTCTTTGTTTGTTTTGTTTCTTTTTTTTTTTTTTTTTGTAATGTAATAAATTACAGATTAAAAAGCTTAAAAACTTTTCAAGAGCAACTTAGGTATCTGGGAAACAAAGTTCTATTAGAATTTTAGTATGATTCAGTATCTTTTGAAAAAATAAATGGGTATGAGCCCCTGGAAGACAGTATGTGAAAACATTAGCAAAAGATCAGCTCTGGGTTGACAGGAAAATTGAAAACTGTGAAAGGAACCATTTTAGAACCTGCACTTATTCAACTACAAGGGGTCCATCATAGCTATGAGTACCTTTTATAGAGCACGTAGGCAATTAAAAAAACAGCACTAACAGCAAACCCAACTCAGCAAAACATCCTGCTGGGAGCAGCCTGTCTGGGCCTCTCTGGAGCAGCTCCTGTGCCAGCTGCTGTTCCTGATAAAACAGACCAGCCTCAGAATATCCCAAGCCATCCCTAGACTCTGGTTTTCTCTTCTGGGTGTAGCACAGAGCCTTCCAGCTCTGGGTTATGAATGCAGAAACACAGCCACATGACTGTAGATGTAAATACATCGAGGTGAACACGAAGGTAGGAGGAGAAAAGGAAGGAAAGGAGGTGAAAATTACCACATCAGAGCCTTTTGCTGCTGTATAGGGATAAAAATGTATTGCTTGTGACTCTGCTCAAGTGAGAATCTGCTCTTACAAAGTTTACTGCAATCTATATTGTTTGTGCACTTGGGGACTTCAGAAGACTTTGCTGAAATGGAGCTGGAAAAAAATTGGATTGTTGGTCAAAACTTAAAAAAAAAGTCCCATTTTCTTGGTATGGAAAGGTTATTAGTATTCTCACAAAGACAACTGAATTGAAACAAGAAATCATCTTAAGAGCAAAACTACCTTTGATGAGAATCCTGCACGAAGCACAGTAAAACATAAAAAGGCCTGTGGGATCCTATTTTCTTCTGCATGTGCTTCCCAACTGCTCTCTTTGCTAATGGCTCACCTGGGATGTGTCTTCTTTCCAGAGCTGAACTAGGCCATCTTAGGAGGACAGCAGGGTTCCAAAGATTTCCTAAAAGACATGCAGTTTCTTGAAGGGGGAAATCACTCAATATCTACTTCACCTTGTGGTCACCTGCACTGCAGGAATATAACTTGACTCACCAGCCAGAATCAGACTCAGCAACCTGCTCCTGACAGAATTTAGCACTGGAGAAAAATCCCAAGATATTACCTTATGGACAATGAAGAAATGATAGCTTTATGTAGAGAAAGGTGTTATTCTTCATTCCATTCATTTGAAATTTGACCTAACTCTGAAACTCGAGGATTTATATTGAAGATTTATTTTGAAGTGTTTAGCAAATTTAGGTAATCTGTATCTTTCTGAATACTGAATGTCTGTCAGAGGTCAATTGTGTATTTTGTGATCCTTGTATGATTATTCTGTCTTATATTTTTAACTCATGACCTTTTGACCTTCCTTTTATTTTATTTTCCATTAACAATCTCATTCTCAGGCCTACATTATTTAGAAGTAAATTTCATTATAATTTTATCTAACTTCCTTTATCTTGAAGCAAGGCTCACTGATCTTCAAAT
Organism: Cinclus cinclus; assembly: GCF_963662255.1. Taxonomy (NCBI): domain Eukaryota; kingdom Metazoa; phylum Chordata; class Aves; order Passeriformes; family Cinclidae; genus Cinclus; species Cinclus cinclus. The sequence continues at coordinate 63,666,973 of NC_085050.1, read as the reverse complement.
AAAAAGAACCTTTAAAATCCTCTTATAAATAATAGCTATCTGTAGCAGGATTGCAAAGAAAGGTTTGATGGTTGAAACAAGGATAAATAGCCTGGGAGGAGTACAGAGGTCATCTGAGAAGTCCAGTGAAGTTCCATTTCAGAGCTGGCCAAATGTGACTTCCTACAGCTCAGTCTTTCCATGTGCAGTGGAGACTCATTAAGTTACAAAAAGGACATGAACAGGATGTGTTTCTCTCAGAAGGCACCATACACACTTGAAGGAATGACTTTATCAATTTTAGGACAATTTATCAATTTTTTTTTCCACAACTTTTCTCTTTCTGAATTCAAAACTTTTCAATAAAAGAAGAAAAAAAGATCACAACGGGATAACTAACACCAATTTTTACTGTATGTTTTACCTAGTATTGCCTGATTTATACTACAAATAGCCTTTCTTGGGCTCCAGGCAGAGGAGCTCATGAGTTTCTAAAACATCCCAGGTCCAGTGGGCTTCACAAAGAACTCAAATCTACACACCTCCTCCTCTCAACCAACTAAACAACCACAGACACACTAAAGAAAGTGAATTAAAGCGAAAAAGTTTAATGCTAGCACATGAAATCTAGGCTCTGTTGTTCTTCAGCTGCTTTCTTTTTCTCTTGGTTTCTTTGTATTAACTTTGGCTTGGTCTACACAAGAGACAAAAACCCTTCATACATCAATTATTCCAAAGTGAATCCATGAAAATCTGTGTGGACATAGCACCTCCTGATCTGCAGCTGGACTTGGGCACCAAGCCTGGATTTATGAATCTGGTGGGTAAATTTATGGCAGCACTTAAAAACAACAGTGTTTTAATAAAATAGGAGATGCTAGGGTGGATTTCCCCCCACCCCCACCCTTCATAATTTTGTAGCCATACTGCTGTGGTAAATGAGGACAGATTGTCATGATCTTCACTAAAATTATTTTCTTTTTTTATTGTTCAGGTTTTTTCCCCCATCTTCCATTTTATTTTACAGATTTTGATCTTACTAGCTGGCTGGAAAGCCTTCGTAAGTTCTCCTATGTGTTAGAAGAAGACTAACAAAGAAGAGAATTAATTGAGGAAAAGAAATGGGAAGAAGATCTGGTGTGGAGAGGTTGGGAAAGGGGAGAAGCAACACAGTAAGAATAATTGCCAATAAATGCACATCTCATCAGCAAGCAGAGTTATTGAGGTATTATTCAAAGCAGGATTCTCTTTCCCCAGTAGGTCTGCCTTTCCTTGCCTGGGTTTGGAAAAGTCTCTAACTGTATTCTCATGAAGCCCTGACACATCTAAATTTCCTGTGTGGTACCTTTAGGTCATATTGTCCCTGTGAGGAATCCTCATATTATGAATTTGTTCAAACACAGGAATTATTTGTGTCGAATTATTGGTGTGAATTATGAGTTTCCTCTCTTTCCCCCTTTTTCACTGAAAATTTTCACTCAGCTTTATGGTGTCTTGCAAGATTAAATCCTTATCATTTAAGGCACTGCTGGAAACTAAGTGAAGCAGCTCACATGTCCCAGTCACTTCTTTGCATGCATCTTGTACTAAGAGGGAAAATGAGGTTGTGTCCAGAAGAACAATAGATTTGCTGGTTTTATTTCAATATAAACCAATTCATTTTAAAACAGGAATAAATTTACACATTATTTCTCTGAAAATTAAATTGAGTTATTTGCTTTGACTGCAAAGAAGGATCATGTTGGCCATGCACTTAAACCCCTCAGTGTCAGACAGTTGTTCTTGGCCAGTCCTTAATTACTGTATAGGTATAAGATACTTAGAAGAAGTTTGAGGACATTTATTCTGACCTGCAGTAATAGGGAAAGAATTTGGTAGCAAAGTCTAGCTGCAAAAATGAACTTCCTCGAGATTAAACACACTGTGATCTGACAGTGATTTCCTGGTAGGTGAGAAGCCCAGACCCTGTAAAATGTCAGCTGCATGGTGCCTGGTGAGACCAACAGGATGGAGAGGCAAAGAAAAAGTGAGGGAGACCCTTGTTTAATGCTCCCTTCCCTGCTACAAAGGGACTTGAGCCCACATGTTCTGTTGTACCTGACAGGCAAGTTTTTCCACTGGAAAATAAGAAAAATTATTAAATAGAGTGAGAGAGGTGAGAGTGAGAAATCAAGAGAAAGAAAAATACTTTATTGCCTAGGGTTAGGGAGTTACTATGCTAAGACTGTTTTTTCTAATATAAAACTAATTTCAAAAATTGGACAAGGGAGAAGGAACAAGAGGTTCCCAGAAACTTACCTCTGGCAGGACAAGGAACATTTCCCTTGTTTCTCCCTCTGACCAAATCCAGATTGGCAAAGTTGTGAGGATGGTGTGAGTAAGCCTGTGCTGCTGTTTCCCGTGCAGCATTTTTTCCCACATTTTGGTCTACAGGGTGCCCACATTAACGAACATTCAAATGACCTAAACATAACAGAAGAAAAAAATTCTTTAGGAAAACTCCCATGGTTACCCACAGACATTGTCTGGATTCCAGTAAATCCAGCCCATGCCACACTGTGACTAGGCCACTTTTCACTTTGATAGGCAGCTTTTTTATTTTTCACTTTGGGAGTTGTTTGGATTTTTTTTTTTAATGATCTTGGACGTTTTTTACTATTAACTAAGGAAAAACTTATAATAAAAGCATTATTCCTCTTCATTTCATTATAAATTAACTCCTGACTCTTTTTCAAATCTCCCAAGAGTTATTCTTATGTAGTGGGTTGCACCAGAAGCTCTGATTTAGATTCTTATGTGACTAAACACTACATTATATAAACAGAGCAATACAACTTCATTTAGAATATGAATAATGAAATTTCATTATGGAAACTAATTCTCATAGGCATAAAAATCAGATTTTGTTACCATCTAATAAGGGTTTGTGCAGACAAAAATATGTCATCATTCAGCAGTATAAAAGATCACATTTTCTTTCTTGCAAATACAGTTTTGAAAACAATACTATAGAAATCACTGTCTCATCTAGGATAAAGCAACACACTGCATCCAGTGGTAAAAATATAACCCATGTAACAAAGAGAAATATATTTAGCCAAAGGTTAGATCAAAAGGAATGGGGTGGAAATATTCCCTGCTTACCAATAGAAAGTAAGTTTAATAATTCCATGCCACTGCTCATCTCATTGGAGGTAATGAGCCCCACGAAAATTCAATGGCAGCAAGAGGAAATTGTTTCTCCCAAATAGAAAATTCAGAACAGATAAAAAAGAAATTGCATCTATTTAACAAAAAATAAAAAAAAAGAAAAGAAAAAATGCAGGAAAATATTAACATTAATATTAAAACTTCATGTTTAATAAGGAGATAGCTACTATTTCCCTGGGAAGTTATAAATGCAGGTAAAGTTATTTCAGACTGAAAGCATTAGCAGATTTATTCTCAAATCATAGCCTTGCCACAAGTCCTGCACCAGGAACTGAAGTGTAAGTGCACATCTCCTGTGTTGATCCAAGGTGGGGTGGGACTGGATGTGCACACACATCCACAGCCAAGTGCTGCCATTCAGGTACAGCCTCATTCTCCAGCAGCCACACAGCAGATAGGAAAACGGTGACTCCAGCTGAAGTGAACTGTGAAATAAGCTTACAAAAAGCAGTGTCTGCTTCAGGAGTGTTTGTTTCCAGAGTTTGTCTCAACATGCACACTGTTCATTATTGCCAATCACCCTGTACCAATTACTGCCTAGCCTGCATACGTACACACTATATATATATCTATAATAGATCTTGAAAAGAAGATATGCAGCAAGAGAGTTTTGTGCTGTGATTGCAGCTGAAAACATAATCATTAAATATCTTCCCAGTTCTTCAGTTCTGCTGTTGTTCTCCACAGGACTTCCTGAATACCTGGGACTGCATTACCTTCTTGCTTTTATATTAAATAGGAAACTGCCCAGATACCACTTAGCAGACAATACCATTTCTATGGCTTTGATTGCTGATAGAATCGACTTTTTTTTTCTTTTTTCTTTTTTTTGTGGAACCTTCCCTGCATAATTTAGAAACATGACCTCCATGAAATATTTAGAAAGGAAAAAAAAGAAACTGTGCTTTCAAATGGAGCAAGTTCTTTTGAAATGGAAACTAACTTGGAATAGGTTGCACAGAAGAATTACAGGCAGTGATACAATGCCCTACACACCCAGAAAATTGGAAGAATTTCTGGCATAGGAAAAGTTTTAAAAGCTCCTACAGAATTGCACCACTAAGAAGATGAGAAACAGAGATTTTTTTCTTGTCCTTTTCTTTTTTTTTTTTTTTTTTCCCTGATGGGAAAAAAATAAAAAGGAAAGATCCAGTACCAGAATGCAATATAGAAGCACTGGGAACAAATTTTAGGACCCTTAAATGGACAACACATTTTTTGCAACATTACTAAAAGCAAGTGCTGTAAAGAACACATTCTAAACTCCTCCCAAAATTAATTTCTAAGTATCTGTGATATATGAGACAAGTCAAGATAGCATCATAATTGTGAGGCAGACCAACATTCTGTTATAATGGAAAACTGCAGTAGCCTGAGACTTTTTAATTAGAGCACTGAATCTCTGCTGAACTGTACCAAGTTCCTTCTTCCAGTGGACAGCTGATTTAGTGACTGGCCAGGTCCTTCCTGAATTTGTTAAATCAAAGGTAAAGGAATTTTCAGGAATTATTACTGAAATTCAATCAATTTAAGGAAAGTAATGGCATTTTCTTCCTTCTCTTTTATAGAATACGGTTTTACAGGTAGTTAAATTGAAGTAGGATTTTGGACACATTTATGTTGCAGTGCTGCTGGCTGCGGTTGCACAAAGTGCAAGTGCTGTAGAGGGGCAAGAGATGCAGCTGCTCTATCCATGGAAACACTGCAGTGGTGGTGACAAATGGGGAATTTTCTCCCCTCCATGGCACAGAACATGTACATCAATGGTCATGCACTCAAGGAAAGGTTGTGCTCAGATGTTTCCTGTGTAGTCTCTACCAAACCAAATCTAAGAAGAATAAAAAGATTCTATTATTATCTACTTGATTGATTATTCCCTTGGCAGTTAAACACAAAACACTGGCCTATCTCCCTGGCATTCAATTAATATTGCAGACTATGAGCCAGAGTGACCTTTCTCCCATTTCTGCATGTGAAACCTGAAGCACATTCTCATGGAGAAAAAACAAATCCTTCAGCATCCTCCAAATGTAGATTTTAAATTGCTGCAAAGATTGCCTTCTGATGGAACTATTTCTGAGAAGCTGGGGGAAAAGTGGAGTCAGCAACATCCCCTTTTACTTCCTCTAGACTTTTCTCTCAAGAAAGCCCATGAGGAGAATAGTGACTTATTATAGACTGAAGTAGGTTTTAATGGGTATGGTTATTTGGGGTATCCTCTTCACAGTCTTGGCTATAGATACTTTCAGATTTCATATGAAGCACTGTAATTCCAGAAAAACAAACCTGACTTAACATGAAGAAGCAAAGTAAAAATGGCTGGAATTCACACTTAAGGAAGAGCAGGTTTGGTACACATTTGCTTTTCTACATAGCCCTCTGTGAGCAAAATGATGTATTACTGTCTACAGCCTAGCAAAGCAGCCTTACTTTTGCTCTGTGGCCTGTTACAGAGTTTTCACACCAGCTGCAATGATATTATCCCAGTTTTGTTTTTCCTTAACTGGAAATAAAGAAGCACATTTTTATATTAGAAGATCTGGAAGTAAAACCTAAGTCATGGCTCTGGTATTGCTCAGTTCCTACCTTCATTATTCTGAACTTCTGGCCAGCTACAATTCAAATAAAAGGTCTCTTGTATGTTATCTTTCTGCATGTTTCATGGGAGTAGGTAGGCAGGAAGAAGAGAGAAATGTTATCTGTTCACCAGATGAACATCATCGTTCTTCAGACACTGGAGAAATTTTGTGCTAATTCTCCCTGTGGACAGTATTGGACAAAAAACTGTGCTCCAGGAACTCCATGTTGCTATTGATGAGTTTGATAATAAGAGCTGGTCAGAGATCAAAGCTGTACTCTGCTGGGTTCTGCACACGTTTACTCTCTGCTTCACATCTTTTATAAAACAAAAATCAACAGAGGGTGAGAACAAGAGGCAGCAGAGATCAGCGAGGTGGGCACTACCATGGGATGTGGCCTGCTATCAGTGCCCCTTTAGGAATCATCACTAAAGAAAATGTTTAAAGGGGGTCAAAACAATTTTATCCTGTTTAAGAGATGGAAAAACTTTTGAATAGTAAGCAATAGAGTACACATCTGTCATTTGTAGTCTCTGAATGTTTTGTGTGTTTAGAGGTTATTTCCAAAAAAGCACATCAACTGGGGACATCATTTCAGGCATTGCTTGAAGAAGCTTGTCAAGTGACTACCATCAAAGAGCTCTGGCCATCAAAATGCAGAGTGAAAGGGCAGATGCAGGGTGTGTAGAAGATTAGAAGGAAACCAGTTGTCTGAAACTCTCTGAAAGTGAGTGTGTTCCAAGAAAGAAAAGAAACTGCAAGCATGGATCAGAAGAACAAATACTTTCCTTGGTTTGATTTAAATTTACTGAATGAAATACAAGTGAACAAAAAACTCATTCAAGGCAGTACATAAAAGCAATCTGGAATGAGTTTGGATGGTTTCTCTTGGTTTGTACCTCTCCTTTGATAATAATAGAATAATTAGTTTCTGTACCTCTCCTGGAGTCTGTGCATCTGTCTGAACTGGCAGTGTCATGCTCATGAAGATGTGACCTTTGGTGTTAGCACGGTGACAGGAAGATTTTGAACCATCAATAGTGATCAGAGCTGAAGTTCTTCATCCCTATTTCCTGCAGGCAGAGCATTCATATTAAGAAAGGGAGAAAGGCTGGAACTTGTCACTTGATTGGGTCCCACTATCAGAGCACAGCAGGAATGGAGGCACGTGGTACCACCATGTCCAGGCACTCGGTGTCCTCCAAAGCACCGTCTCTGGTGCTACAATGGTTGATGTTCATCACCAAATTTGTACAAAATTTGGTGCAGCAGGTAGGATAAGATTGCCTCAAGCACCCTAGTGCTTTTGAAAAACTTTAATCTGCAAGAGAAATTTAACCTATATTCTTAGGGGGCTGTATGTTACCTTGATGGTTTTTTCCTGCTTTTTTTTCTGCAAGCCAGACTAATACCCCATTTCCTATCAATAAGTAAGCCTATAGAATGGAATTAATTATGGGGGCAGAGACCTCATTGCAGTCTGCAACTTTCTTATGAGGAGGAGGGGGAGGAACTGATTCCTTCTCTGTGTTAACAGTGACAGGGCCTGAGGGAGCAGCCTGAAGTTGTGTCTGGGGAGGTTTAGTTTGGATATCAAGAAAAGGTTCTTCACCCTAGGGCACTGGAACAGGTTCCCCAGGGAAGTGGTCACAGCACCAACCTGACAGAGTTCAAGGAGCATTTGGATGACACTCTCAGGCACAGGGTGGAATTCTTGGGGTGTCCTGTGCAGGGCCAGGAGATAGACTTCGATGACCTGGGTGGGTCCCTTCCAAATCAGGGTATTCTGTAATTCCATGACTCTAAATTTAAGGGCATCCTGTTGTCAAAATATACTGCTCTGTGTCTTTGGCAGCAGCCTGTGCCTGTCGGAGTGAAGAGAAACTTCAGAATTACAGCCTCAGCTTTACTCACCTTCCCCATTGTACTGTTGGTGAAGGAAAAAGAGAAACTTCAGCCCATGGCTTAAAGGCACACCCTCTTATATCACTTTTATCTCCATAGCCTCATGTCAGATTGATGGAAAATACTGAATATTTTTATAAGTACTGTCATAACATCACAATTTGGATCCTCAGTCTCAAGAGCCTGTAACAATAAGAGCAGCAAGGTTGTCTTGTACTATCTTGCCCCTTCCCTAGGTTAGCCTGGTAGTCACTGGGTTTCCACATCTATGCTTTCTTTCCACTAACAAAAATATCAGAAGAACCTGAATGATTTCCTTTCTGCCTGAGAGTGAAAACTGAGAGTGAAAAAACAACACAAAATATTACTTTTTTTTTCTATTTATTTTTAAATTCCTGGGTCAAAGTTTACTTCTGTTCTCATCTTGTTAAGGAGACAAACCACTAAACCAAACAAAAGTGAAAAGCATCTTACCTTTCTTCCCTAGGACAATTTGAGTGTTGACTCCTCTTGGCCACTGGCTCCTCCAGAAGAGACAACTGGCTCCAGGTGCTCACAGTTCCTCTGGCTAATCATGTCCCTCTGGCATGGCATGTACTATCACCTCCCCTGTCCTTTCAAACCAGAGGGGTTGTTTCTTTCATTGTAGGTTACATATCGCAAGCATGAATCGAACACATCTACAGTTTATGCTAAATAGAGATTGGAGAACTATACTTGGAAAATCCTCAGTAATATCTGCTGCACAGGAAACTTTTGTGCAGTATACTGAAATAGGCATTCACAGAATCACAGAACAGTTAGGGCTGGAAGGAACCCCTGGAGATCATCCAGTCCAACTCCCCTGCCAAGGCAAAGGCACCTACAGGAGGTGGCACAGAAACACACCCAGGTGGGGTTGGAATGTCTCCAGAGGAGACTCCACAACCTCCCTGGGCAGCCTGTTCCAGGGCTCTGCCACTCTCAGTGTGAAGAAATTTTACTTCCTCTTGAGGTGGAACTTGTTGTGTTTTAGTTTATGGCCTTTGCTCCTTGCCCTGACCAATGGTTCACCAATTCGCTGGGGACCACTGAAAAGAGTCTGGCACTCCTCTTGGCACCAGTTTTGAGATATTTGTGTGCATTAATGAGGTCCCCTCTCAGTCTTCTCCAGACTAACTAGGCCCAGCTCCTGCAGTCTCTCATCATAAGAGAGATGCTTCAGACCCCAAATCATCTTTGTGTTCCTTCACTGGACCTTCTTCAGCAGCTCATTATCACTTTTGTCCTAAGGAGCCCAGAACTGAACACATTTGTGCAGGAGGGGCTTCACCAGAGCTGACTAGAGGGGCAGGATCACCTCTTCCCTATGCACCACAGGGTACCACTGGCCTTCCTGGCCACAAGGACACAGTGCCAGCTCATGGTCAACTTGGCACCCACCAAGACTTCCAGGTGCTTCTCTGCAGAGCAACTCTCCAGAAGCTCACCCCTCAAGCTGTGCTGGGACTTGGGGTTATTCCTCCCCACATGCAGGGCCCTGCATTTGCCTTTGTTAAACCTCATTAAGTTTCTCTCCATGCAACTGTCTGGCTTTTCAAGGTTCCATGGAATGGCAGCAGAACTTTCAGGTATATCAGTGACTTCCCCCAGTTTTGCACCACCAGGAAACTTCCTGAGTTTCTTTGCTCTTTATTTTGCTCATATTACAACAGTCCTTAATATTGCTGAAGTGAGATTGGTATTATCAAGGTTTTAACTTTACTCAGATCAGGTTCACTGACATGAAAGGAAGTATTTCTGTGAACATGAAGTGGGAGTTAGATGAGGGTTAATTAAAGAACGCCCTAGAGTTGTGTGAGCTTTTGCTTTTAGTAGTGACATAAAAAAGAAGATAAAAATTCAGAAACACAGTTTGGATAGCCCTAAAGTTTTAGGTTCCTGAACAAAAGTCCTCTCACAGGATTTCAGAACTATAGAAAAGCACTGTGCAAGCTGGAGGATTTTTATGCTGACATAATGGTTACATCGGGAATAATGAGTAAAACAGAAGTTGCAAAAGTTTGCAGATTCTAGCAGAGGAACTAATTTCAACAACAAGAGGAACAAAAACAGAGGGAACTGAAATAATTGGATTTCCTTAATTGCATCTGTTTCTAAATAACAACAGGCATGGAAATTTTCAGTAATTTTGTAAGAGGAGTAACCTGTGAATGGTAAAAGCAGTCTTCTCTTTAATGCACACAGCTGGCAAGAGAAGAGGCAACCTGTTCAACACAAATCATGTTCATTCTACCTGCAAACTGCCTTAAAAATCCAGCCCCTTTTCCTTTGGTAAAGTTCTGGTTCAAGTTTTCATTATCTCACTTCTATGTCTGAAGCTTCCTTTTCCTGATTTCAATGAATCTACTTTCTTTCCCTAGAAAACAGTTTAAAACATTCCAGGAAAATATATTTTGCTGACTTATGACCTCTATAGTATTTTCATCGTTTGCAACCCTCATCTACCTTTACTGGATCAAATCTTTTCCACACTATTACCCCCTTCTAACAAAGCACACACTGCTCAGTGCTTGCTTGCAGCTGACCAAGAAGATAAGAGGTGACTCTCCAGCTGCCAGTGCTCTCCAATACTGCACTACTGCTTCTTCCTCTTCCATCACATTCCTTTTGGAAATGAGAAGCTTCCTGTAAAGAGAATCTACACACTTCAAATTTCTGCTTAAGACTTACTGATGCCTTCTGATAAACCTAACAGCTGACAGTGACTCATTGCCCCTGTGGTGGTTGCTCCCTTTACACTTATTTCAAACTCTCAAGTTCAGCTGGATGTCACCTTTGGTTTTACACCTGCTCATTTTCTTATCACCTACTGAGGTTACAAGGTCTGTGAGGTGAGGGCAGAGCTTTGTTTCCTACAGTTTCAGACGCTCTGTTACCAGAGGAAGAGTTGAAGCCTTTCCAGAGGTGTGTGCACAAGATCTCATCTTATGTAATGCCTGGGACATACATGGTTGAAATCCATCTTCCTCATCTGTCCCAAAGACTGCTGAGCCTGTATTTAGTTTTGAAAACATCCCTGGTTTTCCCCTCCAGTTGGGATAAAGTGATATGTTTCCTGACCAGCTGCCTGGGGGAGGTGGGAACGATCGCTGTGATGCCTTTTGCATGCAGTCACTCTTTGATATCCTTTGGCTCATTCTGTGAGAAAAAAACGGAGTACTTAAAAGGACCAGGGAGAAAAAGTGACAGTGCTGCATTACAATCCACTTCATTAGGCTGATATGGCTGAGGTTTGGTTCTCTTCTGTCTTCTGTCATTAGCCGCAGCACTGCAGGGTTCATCACAGTGAGATTCTCTCCATTGCACCTTTTCGAAGAGTCATCACAGGGCAACCACGTGGAAAATAAATAGTTGCATAGCTGTACACAGAATACAAGTGTGTGCACCTGGTTTTCTTCCCAAAGCCAAACTGCAGTCCTCAGTCTTGTCACCCAGGAAGACAGCTGTGCTGTGGAGTGTGACAGTGGAAAAAAAGAAATTACTTTTGTGGGATACAGAGGACTAGATTTCTGTGGGGCTTCACCTTTTCCCTTTGTGATGTTTTAAATGTTTTGGGGTGCATATTAAAGGTGGCCAGTAGATATATATATAGATATAAATAGGGAATTTGTTACCAGGTGAAAGTTCTCATGTGACCAAGGCAAATTTCCTAATAAAAGTAAAGATTTTTAATTTAAGTATTCTCACTGTTATTTGTGGAAGACTCAGTGCAGCTGCACAGGAAACCACTACTCATCCATCATCCCCTGACATCAACACTTTTCAAAGAAACAATCCCTTGGAAGGTGCTCTCATATAGTTTAGAAAGGAAATAACAAATACATACAGCTAAATAAAATAGTAATTGGGTGAGTGTGTGAATGGTGCTTTGGTGTCATGATAATTTTAATTAGTCAGGGATCAATAGTAGACCACAACACTGTGAAATCACAGAGAAAAAAGTAGGTCTGTAGGTGTCTGTTGGAAGTAGATTTTTCTATTTACTTAAATTCTCTATGTGTGTGTGCACACACAGACAGGTAAAGCCACAACCTATAAAGAAGGAAGGAGTTAAGCAGGGAACAGAAAACAGCAGAAAAAGGCAGGGGGAGGGATGCAGCAAAGCATCACTTAAGAAATGAAAAAGAGGTTCAAAAGCGAGAGAAGAAAGGCCAGCAAGAAAGGACTTGGACATCAAGCAGCAAAGGCCACTTCTCAACAAGCGGTGACAAATTGCTCAATCGCCTTCCTTTCAGACTGAAAGGAACTGATGGCAGGGGGCACTGGGGAGCAGGAGATACACCCTGTACAGATGTGACAGAGGCCACGAGATCTCAGTCCAGAGCACTTGCACATGCAGGTCACCGCACAGTGACACACCACTGACAGCCAGCAAAAAGAAAACTATTTACTTTAGAGATTAGCCCTGGAAAATGGGAACAACCATCCAGGGACCCAATGGCCTACAACAAAAGCAATGTCATTTCTCATTACCTGACTTTCTCGGAGTAATTAATCTTTGCAGAAAGCTTCTAGGCTGGAAATTCTTAGATTCATCTCCCCTTATCCTCACTGGAGAGATTTTTCACTGGGCAAGGAGCCCAAGTGATCTGAAAGTATGGCCCCTCAGAAATCACAGGCTGCTCAAGGTGACTGAAGGTGGCAGAAGCAAGCTCTTGCTGTGCTGAATCCTGCCTGACCTCAGAGGAGGCTCTTCCTTTATAACAGCCTCCTCTTCGTTTTCTGAACCTTAAATTATCGCAGTGTATTTCTTTCTTAGAAACATTTTAACACTGACACTATATGGCAATGTTAAAATTGGAATGTCATTTCAGGAAAACCTATAGCCAAACATGAAAGAAAAATATAAACTACTACAAATAAAGAAGTCAACATGAAAAACTCCTTGAGAATAACACAGAGGTGCCTGTAAATAATACAAATAAAGGTTTAATAGAAAATAGTCACATAGAAAGTAACTATGAGAAAGCTGATAAGGAAAAAAATTGCAAGGCTCTTTGTGTAAGTACTGAGGAAGCACAAGGTCCTTATGATGTGACATGCTTAGAAAATATGGATTCCAAGCATACCTCTACAGCAGTGAGTTTGGTAACATTTATATTAAACCACTAAGGAGTTTTCCTCTTTACCAACATCTACCCAGTAGCTGCCATTTCACACAAATAATTTGCTTTCAGCGATCTAAATACTAATCAAACCAGTATGATGCTACCTCCTGGAACTGGTGCAAATACCACAAATACACAGTATTTGGAAAAAGATTTTGTTATGAAAATCTCCTTTCCTCCATCTTTCTTTTCCAGTCAGTTTTACCATTCTTGTTTAGTTAGAATTTCTGAAGATTCCTCTTTTCTCTTGCTGTCAAAAGACCAATGAAATGCGTGAAATTTTTCAAAAGACTTTATCAAAGGATATTTCACGTATTTTGTTAGGGAAAAGTGGAGTCTTCTCTTTATGCCTGTAAACACTGGGCACCTGGCAAGACATGGCTGCACACCTGGGCTGCAGTCAGTGCAATCACTTTTCAGAACCGGTTCTGTTTCCCAGGGCAGGTCCAGGGGCAGTGCTTGGGTGCTTCCCTCAGCTCCCAGGCAGGCTTGGTGTGTTGGGTTCTACTTAGCAGGTACATTTACTCCTCTGTGTGCCACTAGAACAGTCTGTAGCTGTGCTGCTTAAGTGTTGCACATAAAACAAGGCACTACACATGGAACAGAATTCAGGAGCCACTGATGTCAAGATCATCTTTTCAAGTCACCTAGAAAAAACCTCCATAATTCCCTCTGCTGCATGGTGCAGACTGAGAACCTCAGCAAAAGTGACAATTAATCCCACTTTTCTCTGTTTCCTTTAAAGATTGCATCAACTAACATTCCTTTGCATTTTTTTGTTATACTTAGAGTTACTGTCTTTTTTTTTTTTTTTTTTAACCAGATGAGCTGGTGACAGGGCAACATTTTAAAGCACAGCTAGCACATTGGAGCAGTGTTTCAGTGTAGGAGGATATAAGACACCTCTGCACTGTGCCCCTGTGTATTGTTTAATTCTTCAAAAGGCCAAAAGGCAGACAGCAGTAAAAGAAGATCAGCTGCACAAATCCAGTAGTGACACAAGTTGCTTAAGTGGAGCTCTTCTGACAAGTACTTTTTTATGGTCTCTGATTTTGCCTGTTGCCCAGGACAGGCATCTTAATAGTACAGATCTAAGTACTTTAATATTATATAATCCATGTCCTCCAAATTGTCCCCTGGACCTATCCAGGAGGCTATTAAGTACATATCACTTAATTACTTAATTAATCACTTAATGATCATTAAAAGTGCATGACAACCTCATAAAAGACAGAAGGTTGGGGAGTATCAAGACTTGAGGAGTATCTGAACATCCTCCCTGACTCAAGGAGCACAAAGCAGGTGAGTGGAGAAGGGAAACTAAAGAATCTCCCATATAAACAGCACCATTATTTTGGCCTTTTTAGTCAAAACACTTCTACCCATTTTTTACTCACCACCTTAGCTGTTGGCCAGGTCTGGTAAACAAACTATGTTACTCCTTTATACATTAAGTAGAGATTAGATTGCTGAAGCAGAATTTGAAAAAAATGAATAAATTGCTCTGGCTTAGAGGTTGCCAGAAGAAACCTAGGTGCTCCAGGCCTGCCCTGCTCTCAGCAGCACAGAATGCAGAAAGGATGAAGCACCAGAGTGTAGCTCCTTGGAGAATTAAACAGCCTCTTCACTGTGTTTAGGATTTAGATTTTGCCCATCTTACAGGGATTCTTTCTTCCAGATAAGGCACTTGTGTCCCAGACTGATTCTTTGTAGCGGTTTCTATTGGTAGATCCAACACAGAAACATCCTGTGCTTCACAGTGGGCACAGCTATTATGGATTCAAAGCAAAAAAAAAAGCTGGAGGAAAGTTAAACAAGTCCCCCCTGAATGAGATTAGTCATATCGACTGGTGAAACAATTGCTTTCTTACTGTAGACACAGTTTTCAGTCTTAAAGGCCATCCTTTCTAAACCCTGAGTCATGTATGCTGAGAGCCACTGGACAAGATTCTACTCCTTGGAGTGCCTAGAGGAAAAGAAGGACATGGCTCTGTTAGACAGGTCTCTCCTGCATATGCAGCAGGGATCTAAGGCAGCTTTCCATTACTGACCTTAAGGAGCTCCCTTTCTCCTGCAGACACCGGGACTTACCCAGCAGATCCCTCTGACACTGCCTCATTGCATTTCAACTGCATGAGACTTCACCAAAAGCTCTCCCAACTTAGGAAAGGGCCAAAATCAGTTTAAATACCCCAGAAAATTAGAAGCAGGTGTGCAAAGATAGTACTTTATAATGCATAGCCAGAGTTATGGGGTTTGTACGATTAACAAAACAGGGTGGTTACATCCTGTGGATTCAAATATCACTTCCCAACACATAAAACAGAGGAGTAGCCAAAGTAGGGACACTGCTTATATTCTCATTCTGCAGTGGCACTCAGATTTCACCTGTCACTAACATTTGACAATGACTGCTAAAAAACTTTGAATGTGTAATAGGTTTGTGGTTACTTATTTTTATTCCTGTTAAAAATATGCACAGAGTAGTGAGCTACTCTGAGGTTTGGCTCTAGTAAAAAAAATAAAAAAATCTCTTTTCCTCAAAATATATAGTCAGGGGATTTTTACCATGGTAAAATATAGTTTGGAGTTTTTGGGTTTTTTGTGTGTGTGTGGTTTTTTTTTTTGTTTTGTTTTTTGTTTTGTTTTGGAACAGATTCAGAATCACACAGTGAGTCAAAATGGAACTCTGTGATGTTAGGATAAGAAATGGAGATGCCTAGGCAACATTACCTTCTGTGTCTAGTCTTGAGATTCTCTTCATTGTACACAGTGCCTATGGATAATGTAAGAGTCTCATCTCAGCTTTCATCTGCTCCTCACGTGTTCCATCACACGTTCACAAGTGATGCTGGGAAAGGTCAGCAATACTCTTGAGCCATTCTTGGATTGAATTGCTCTTCCAAGTGCAGAAGCAGCTAAAGCTACGGAAACAGGAAGGAGCAAATGAGACCCTCCCTAAAACCAAACAGTCTGCTGGCAAATCCTGAAGAATAAAGGCATTAATTTCTGTGGATGTCCAGCTTCAGCTTGTGGCACTAGCCATGGCTCAGACCAACTGAATGGTAGCACCTGGAGCCTGAGCTCTGCCAAGACCTTAAGATCACTTCTCATTGTGTGCTTGTCACTGCAGGTCCCCAGCAAAGAATGCCTGGGCTGCACGTGACCACCCAGAAGTATTGCTTTGATCTGGGTCAGGCCATGGTGGTTTTGGCAGATTAGCCAGAGTACACAGCCCAGAGTGGTTTTTATGTTCATTTTGTGTGAATAAACTATGCTTGATCTGACAGCATGCTAATACAACAGTGCAATACAACAGTATTATGAGTTAATATAACAGTAGTACAAATTACAATAAAAGTCAAACGTATTGCTTTTGAACAAATCTGAATCTTCAGGGTGAGTTTACACTGCTGTGTTTCATGCAATCAGAAGCTCTCCAATCCCAATTTAGAAGTTTGAAAATTGGATTTACTATACAATCAATAGATGGCCTCAGCTGAACTCTTGGAAATGAATCTGTTCAATGTACTGCAATCACCTGGTACACTTCCATTAACTACACCAGTAGAGAAGTATGTTTCAATGACAGCTGGAATTTCCCCAGCTCCTCTCCCTCTTGCTTCAGCAGTAGACAGAATCCCAGTAGGGTGAAAAAGGATGAGCATATGGCTAAATCCATTACTGTTGTTCTTAGAATGTTAAACTTCTTTCCCCGGGCTTGTTTAAATGCAATTTGTGATGCACCTTCTCTTTTTCCCAGCAAGGACCACTGAGAACATGTACACAGGCTAAAGCTAAGAGATCTGTTGGAAAAGAGTAACTCAAACTGAAGAAGCATTTGTCAAGGGCCAGGAAAAATTCTGTGGAAATATCATGCCTCATAGGAAGATAAATATGCATCTGAGAGGCAGTTTTGTAAGTGCTATGGCAAACAGCAATTCTGGGACCTGTTACCACAACTACCTCAAGAAAAGAAAGAGTGCCCCGTGTTATGAAGCAATAATAGGAAGGGGAGGTTGCTCCTGGTGTGAGTAATGCTTGCAGAGACATTAGGCTCACAAGCAGGATGCAGAAGTCTTCTGCTGTTCCTGCAGCCGGGGTGGATAGACAACGGGCAGCTGATCACAGCTGACAGTCTCAGGGGACTGGGAAATTCACTGAGAAAGCAGCAGGATTAGGCTTTATAAGTACATGGAAAAATTAGCCTCATTTTGCAGCTGAACAGCAAGTGTGGTTGCCAATAAAAGAACTAAGAAAAGCAAGTCATGTATCACATTATAGCTGATGTACAGAATGTCCATTGTGGTTGAGCAGCAGGGCAGGACAAGCCAAAGGCTTAAATAATGAACTAAGTACCAGATTTCATTTGAAACACAGGGGGGAGGAGAATAGTAATCACAAAGTCTCCATTTTCTCCCAAAAAGAATCACTCTAAAGAGCCTCTGTAAATTTAAGGAGAGAGTTTCCAGGTCAGTAGACTGAGTTTAGAAGCAGTCCCCTCTGTGCCTGGCAACCAGTCCATTCCAGCCCACCCACAAACAGGATTCATGGAAGTTGGCTGAGGCCAGGCAGGGCTGCAAAGAAAGTGTACCAGAACTTCTTCTCCAAAGCTGGTGTCAACCCAAAGCCACTGAGCTGTGTACTGTAAATAACTGAGGTCACTCAACCTGGCCAAAGCCCTCCTACTTTAAAATCCTGAGGCTTCTGTGATGTCAGGCAGAGTTTATACTGTGACAGAAGATACAAATCAGACATTCAAACCTTTGCCACATTGCCAGGTACACTTAATGGAAGACAGAACCTCAGCTGCCTGCCAAGGGACCCCATGTCAACTGAACCAGGTCCAGAGAGACTCATTATCTCAAACATCCCAACACTCCCACCTGAAAAGATAAGAGGTTAAAAGAATGATGTTGAAGTGTGATGATTATTAAATGCGCTGGGAATGGAATATTAGATTGGATGACTGCAGGCTGCATCCAAGAAGACATTGAATCCCCTAAACCTTAGATATCCATTGAGAAACAAGAACCATTATTTATGTACCCACAAGACCAGCTACTGCATAAGGCTCTCACAACCTGTAAAACTTTTAAAACAACTGGTTCGCAATGGATACTGTAAAGTGAGGATACTCCAGTTCAAGAACTGGAATTGGTAAAACAAAGTAAAAAAATAGCATGCTATGAGCAAGACACTGATTTGAAACACTCCACACTTTGCAATATGAGCAGCAACAGTTCTGTGTCCCAACAGGAGCCCGAGGAAAGCAGCACTATTTTAAAACTAATGGTCTATAGCATACACAAATGGCTAGACACACACGGGAAGAAATGCAGATATAATCTATGCTCTTAAATGTGCAGCAATTCTTTTGCAGCCTAAAGTGGACACACAGCCTGATCACAACAAAGCACCACAAATGCACCAGGCAGAGACTGTTCACATCAGACCACTGGATAGAGCACGTGTGTGCTCTAGATCAGAGCTCAACTGAGCAGATCCCTGACTGCAGCAGACACATGGCAGGCACATTTCCATGTGGTCAGGAGTATTTGCCACACGGGCAATTGCTCTCTAGCATGTAAGTAGCTGTCTAAGCAAGGTCAAATTTCCATTGAAGGGGTAAAGTATAATCTAGAAAATTACAGGTTGGTTACTTCCCTCTTGGCACATCAGCAATTTCTAAGCATGCCACCAACAGTACTGGACTCAAGGCTAACTACTGATTCTTCTCAAAGGAGCAAGGTATTTACTTATAAGGTATATGCTTGAAGAACTACTGCCAGTTCTTCAGCATTGTTGCTTTGAAGTTCATGTTATCCCAAGTATAATTTAGCTGAAGAGGCAATGCATTTCCTTCCTGTATTTCTCGTGAAGAATGATCAAAAGATTGCACAGAATATCTCAATTTTAGCAGCTGTTGGCACGTGTGTAATCCAAAAGAGGACTAAATCCCAGACAAACTTTCCTCTGTTTCTTTCAGGTTCCTTACATGCTTTTTGTGGCACATTTTTTTTCCCATTGGATACCAGCAAGACATGACACTAATGCTTTTAAGAAGCTTTCCCAATAGCATTTTATGGCAGAGCTGCCCAAGACAAGAAACTGCACATAAGTGATACAAGAAGTCTCTAAATTGGTGAAGGGCTGTTCTGCAGAAAATTCCTTCCCCCCCTGCCCCCCTTCAGAAAATAGCCTCTCTATCCTTTCTGACTTTTTAACAGTCTTTTCTATTTCAAAGTTCACTTATGCAAGGTGTTTGTCAAAGCTTGTTTACTTGCTTGCAATCTGTGGAAATATTACGTGTTATTAAAATCAGATCAACACTGATTTAATAGTCTCTCAGGGAAGTTTTATGTTGGATATTAATCTCCACTACTATCTGACAATAGTAGCCTTATTTAAGATCAGTGCCTGAGGCCAAAAAAGGAAGGGAAATCTCTTTACTCTGGAGACATATGGAGTGGAGCCTCCCACATTCTCTACAGAGAGCTTTGCAATGATGTTGAGGAGAGATGAATAAAAGGGCCTAATGAAATGTTAATGAGATAAAATTTCTAGTACAGTTTTGGCAGTCCTTCAGTTTAAATCAGAGCAAACCACCTATGGCCAAACTGGAGACTTGCCTTTGAAGACCCCCTGGGACAACGTGCTGCAATATTAGTATCTCTTCAAAAAAGCTTAAAGTTGCTGAATTGGTGCTTAAAATATTTCAAGTGGGAAAGACATTTCACTTTTCATCCTCTAGTGATTAAATACACATTGACTGGAGAGGGGTGTATGGGTAGTACAGCTGCCTTTGTGGGTTTCTCCAAAACAGGAAAAAATTAATAACTACATTTCATAAGTTAAGCATTTATCCCAGTCATCTCCATTGTTGTTGTTTTTCTGGTTTTGCCTAGCAAGATGTTATTGAGCCAACAGACTTCTGTTTGCATGTTGGAAACATAAACCTATTGCACACTAAGAAATTTGATTTAATATTACACAACTTATGGTTGGAGAGGTTTCAACTCATTTTTCTTTCTCTCTTTAACATGGTATCACCTGCTATTACCAGCTGATCTGTTGCTGTTAAAAAAACAGAATCAGATCATCATGACCAGAAAGCTTAGACTGATTTTCTGCATTTCTCAAACTGTGTTTCAGTAATGGCTCATTTAAATTTGCCACTGGTCCCTGTTGTTGCCAGTCCAGTCATGGAAGAACAGTTTTTCTTAACTGTATCACTGGCAGCAAGAATAGAAGTGTGTTTCCCAGTGTAACAATGATTCTATGCAGATTTTAATGGTCTGGCAACAAAAATCGGGATCCCGTAGAGAGGCAAACTTCTCAACAAAGAGGCTCTAAAGAGACAAAATAGAGAAAGAAAAGGGAAGGGTTCAGGAAAAAAAAAATCAAGAAATGATACACTACTCAATCATGTCTAAAAATTGGTCCTGAAGCACCTTTGCAAACAGGCCTGTAGTATACCATAACTTCATACCTTCATTCAGCTCACCTGTAGACAGGATGGAGACCATCAGATGGGAAGCTTGGCCTGTGTAAAACATACACACATGGGCTTCAATTTGCTTAAAGTATACACAATTTCAATTTTTATTATACATATTCCTGCCTATCACTCCTAGTCTTTCAGAGCCATTGACTTCCCCTTTCCTTCTGTTCTCCCTATTTTATTTTTAGCTTTATTTGAGTGTAAGAAATAATAAAATGGGTAGTGGAATACGTGAAACATAGATACCCAAAGCAGTCCAAGCTGACTGTTTCAGCAGCTGTACTGCAGTTTGTTGAATTTTGTGCAAGGGAGTGCTGGAAGCACGTCTCCTTACCAACGAAGGAGTATTTTACATGAACTAGATTAAGTGTTTATAATGCAAAGCAACCATTGTCACACTTGGAAGCATCTTACTTCTAATGCATCTTGATGGAAAGTTGTTTGAGTTTGAGCTGGAGAACTCTATAAGAAAAGCTTTTACACATGCTTTATGTCAGTTACAGCTTCAGAAATGCAGTTAAACATGGAAACATATTTAAAATAAAAAAAAATCTGCATCTGTAATAGGATTCTTCAGTGGTTTTGACCATTTTTCTCTGATGAAGCAACATTTGGCAAATATTAAGGAAGTGCCTCAGGGAAAAAGTTCCTTCTCTGGTGACCTCAGTTTTCAAAGGGCAAAAAAGAGACTCAGGGACTGCCTAAATTTGTTCTCTTCAGTGTCTCCGTTCCTCTTTTACATCTTAGACTGCCATTGGTTTTAAAGGTTATCTTAAAATGAAAATTCCTTTTCGGGGGAAAGGCTTCCCATACTTCAGAGCTTTAAGCAAGTACATGGCAGGGCCACCCTTGGAGTAGACAGCACTACCTGAAAGTAGAGATGCCATTGTAAAGGAGCTTATTAAAACATTTCAATATGCAACACAGTAGACTGAGAATGACCCAGTTCAGGAAAATTTTACAGCATTTCGTTCATTGCCCTTTTTCCCACTGAATAGCAACATAAATGCTGTCCTAATGTATAAGACTTTAAACACTTATTTTGAAAGCCAGGTCCCATACCAGTTTTTGCCTGGAATGAGATTAAGATTCACAGGGCTCAAAAAGGTGTTATGAGCAAATTAATGCAACAAGTGTTTTTTCTCTATTTTTTTTTTTTTTTATTTGACAGTTTTCCCTTTTAGGGATGATTTCTCACTGAGACATCAGCCCCTATATTATTATCAAATTGTAAAATGGTTGAGGACATAATAGACCAACTATGAAAGTGAAAGAGCTATTGCACTAAGAAGGAAAAAAAATTGCAAAAACATCTTCTTAGACTGTTTCCATGATCTTTGAGACCCCATTAGTTGTTACTTTATTCATCTTTGAAAAACATGAAAGTCTTGGTACTAAACTAACATCTTTAGAATGCAGTAAATTTCCTCTAGAAATGAAAAATTTCTCCCAAAATATAATAATTTTCTTCTCTAGCTTTTTTGTCTGGCAGCAAGCAAAGAATCTACATTGCAGTAATTGGAAAAGAAGAAATCCAAATATTCCATTTTTGCACCCTGAAGAAATAGAAGCCAAAACAGCATGCTACTTTACTTAATTCCTCAAACTTCATCTTGAGGGAGGGTTTGCCAAGAAAATGCAACACAGTAAAGGTTGCCAAGATGGTAACCCATAGCTCAAGAAAAATCAGAAAGGTAATTTCATTTGCTTCAGACTACCAGAAAGTTGCTTGGGTTGTTTTTGGTTTGTTTGTTTTTTATGTTTTTACACATTTTTTTTTAAAGAGCCTGGTAATAATAGACTCTATGATATATTTGATTTGCAAGAATAATATCTTTCGTGCTGTGATAATAAGTTCCTCATTACTAAAATGAATTTGCTTCAAACTCATTAAAACAAGAAAGGGTGGGGGTGACAAGAGACAGGCATTTGGTCAATCAGGCAGACTGAAGGCATCAAACTGTTAACCAGTAGTCAAACAATTTTGCTACTTTTATTAATTTCAGGGGCACATTGTCACAACTAATCTCAGCTTTTACCATCTGCAAGGTAGGCTGGGCACTTAATCTCCATTCTGGCCTGTACAGAATAAACTAACAGATTACACATCAAATTGCATAATTTTGAGCCAAGAACACAGTGTAAACCTGCTGTAATGTTTACTAGTGGTTTCTTGGAAGAAGTTAAGAGAATGGTTGATTTTGCAGAGGCACTGGAATCAGCTGGGCTGATAACACTGCATGTATGATGAATAAATGGGTCTGACTGACTTCAATGAGGGCAGATGTCTCCTTATTCATTCTCACAAGGACTAAAGTTTGTATTACAGTTCCAGTAATAGAAAAAGGAAAGATATCACCAGTACTCTTGATAATAACTGTTCTGTTCACATATTGGGTCAAGTTAATTTCTGAGATAATTCTGGCTGAAGCTGTTCAGCCTACAATAGGCATTAATTTAATCAATTAGATTTGTCCATTACTTGCTATCTTGGGACGTTCTTATATTCAGACTGACCAGCATGAGATGTAACACACACTGTTAGGAAAATAGCTACTTTCAACAATGACTTCAATGAAGCGAAAACACATGCTAACTGAATTCCAATGCATACTGGAAAACATGCTTTTGATTGAAGCAAATAAAACACCTCACTAACTGTGCTACTGGGATCCTGTAACAGCTGGGGATAGAAAGAAAAATTATAGATGACACCCCAGAAGAGGAAATCTATGGAAAATCCACCTAGCTTCACAATATCATTTTATATCAAAAGCACACAAAAATAACAGGGAAGTAACACCAGGTACCTCGTGTCACCATTTTTTTCTCACAGGCACTGAGAAAAACATTAATAAAGCTCAGGTCATCCATCTAGGAAAGCTCAGAGAGAACTCCGCTCTGAAGGATGGGTGAGCCTTTGAACAAGTCACACGTGTACTACAGGGAAAGTAGGAGGCAAAGGGATAAACTGGCACTAAACTGTATCTGTGATTGTTATATTCCACCCCAAACTGAAGCTTTCACAAACAACTCTTAAAGAACTCCAATCTAGCTAGAAAAATCAGCACATGGTAAAAGAAGTTTGCCCATAAATATCTCTCCTAGACTTTATTTAAAACTCATAAACTTGGCTGACCTGGTCATTAATAGCAAATTTGCTTTAGGTCTT
Source organism: Cinclus cinclus (assembly GCF_963662255.1). Classification (NCBI taxonomy): domain Eukaryota; kingdom Metazoa; phylum Chordata; class Aves; order Passeriformes; family Cinclidae; genus Cinclus; species Cinclus cinclus. The sequence continues at coordinate 63,643,474 of NC_085050.1, read as the reverse complement.
TGTTGCTGGTGATCACGTCAGCCAAGTTTCTGAGCTTTATCTATTGATTTTGTTCAGGTCATTTGTGTTGAAACATTAAAATTATTGGCGCCAGTTTTTAAACATTTTTTGTCAAGCTTTATAGAAGTAGCTGCAAATTACTGGTTTATTCTCACAAACACTATCAGAACAGGAAGAGTAATTGCCAGTACTGATTATCAGAAAGAGTAGAAACATAGAACTTTGGACTCAGGGCACAACACTGGATGGAAAAACAAAAAACAAAACAAAACAAGAAAACCCCAAACAACAACAACAACAAAACAAAATAAACAGAAAAAAAACTCCAGAAAAATATTCTTATTATCTTCTTTGAGAATTGGTAAAATATGTAAATTTGAAGCAGCTGGAGATGGAATATCTGTTCTCTCATTCTTGGCATCTGAAAATGGAATTAGCTTTTTCATCAAAGAATGGAAAAGCCCAACATATATTTCAGCCCTGTTTTGGAAGCACAGACATAAAACCTGTGCTGATTTACTCTGATAACCCTATCCCTGTGGGCATTTGCTCAGCAGTTGCACTCAAGTACAAAAGTGCTTATAATATTCTATCACATTTCTAGTACTTGTATTAAAGTGCTTTTTTCTCAAGTACAGCAGCATCTATTGTCCTTTTAATCAGAGACATTTGCATGGCATGAACCACTTAGGCCTGCAGCTAATACTGTTAAGTATTTTATTTTTTCAGTTCTCAGCAGTTACAGAAGGGCAGGGCCACCTATACCCTGAGACACTTGCCATGACACTGCAGAATCGCCATCTCTCAAGACACTGGGCTGAAGAAAGCAGCAGCAAACATGCAGCATGAAGCTGCTCAAAATTGACTGAAAAGCAGTTAATAAAACATTTCTATCTGTCCTCTCCCTGACACTTGGATCACTGCTAAAGCTTAGAATTCTGAGACTCAGACTTTGCAATGAGCAACAGTACACAAGCTGCACCAGCTCAGCATTTTAACGCGTCTTCAGTCTTGCCAAGGGAATGTCTTCTGGGGCTAAATATCTCTTAGATTTCTTTAAGATACGTATGAACAGTGTGTGACAGTGAAAGAGTGAAGTAACTTTCATAAAGGATTCAATTTCATTTGCTGAGACCAACAGAAAATAGCCAGAGCCATATCATGTCACTTTAGTCATTCCAAAGCCTCTTCCCAGAAATGTTGTCACTTGATTGCAAGACGCTGCTCAGCTTTGTCAGGTCTTGGCCATCTTAATGCAATGATGAAAATCTATCAGCAATCTATCAGTAGTACCAGCACTCTAATGTGCCATCACAGAGCTGCCAGGCCATTCACTGCTGTGCTCTCTGAGTTTTGGGTACTTTGGTGACACTGAATCTTCCTGAGAAGCTGCTTTTGGCCGACACAAAGAACCAAGATGATACAATGGATGGTTTCTTGGTGCACAGTGGAAACCTGATGATAAGAGCAGTGTTTTGGTGTTATTATTTAATGCACTAATTCCTGTGTTCTGGTGTGCTGATTTTCATTGCTTCTGAGAAAGTAATGGAAGAGCCTTAGGATCAAGACTATTCAAAAAGAGCAGAAAGAGTAGAGTTGCTTCAGCCAAGGTGGCCTAACACTGCCTTCCTTTTCTCCTTTATATTATTTCACTGTTCTCTGCAAATGCAAAGTTCACTTTTCTCATGAATCACTTCCTCTGGCAACCCACAGTAGAAATGTTTGACTTTGAGGACTTGTTCTCGACCTCTGCTAGATTACATTTGCTGCCTGTGCCTCAGAAGAAAGCACCTGGAAGCTTGCCCCATCGTTTTTACCAGATGATCTAAGAGGAGATACTGCTCCTCTGTGCAAACCTTCCCTCAATTATTCTGGGATAAGAGTTTCAAACAGGAACTCCTGAGAAACAGTTTAGACAAAACATGTTCTACAGTATCCCCAGCAAATCATTATAGATTGCCTAACTAATGTTAATATGTGCAAACTTAGAGACTTTTTAAAGAGGTCTTTTGGTATCAGTTATGCAATAAAATCAAAGACTACTATTGGTTAGACTGCTATTAAATGAGAAAGAAAACCCATTATGTAGTTTCTAATTCTATTCTATTCTATTCTATTCTATTCTATTCTATTCTATTCTATTCTATTCTATTCTATTCAAACAGATCATGATGACAAAATCAGAGGGGCAGTTTCTATATAATCAAGTAAATAAATAAATAAATAACCCTTCCTAAATACAGGAAAACAGTATTTTCTCTGTCTAGACAAATATGCCAAAAATAGATCCGAACTTCAGACCATATTGACTAACATCAATATTTGTATATCTATTTTTCTGCAGTGATTTCAGAAAGAGTAGTGAAATCATTAAATATATTTTCACTTTGTACCTGTAGCTTTATTTTCTTTTTAAGATGAACAACAGGAGAAATATTTTCAAGCAACTAAATATTTCCTGTGAAACAGTACAAATTGCAAAAATCTTCTGGAGTTTTCTAAGAGAAGAACTAACTGGGTCAGTATTCAAACTTTTCTGAAAATCTGATTTTCTGAAAAACCTGTAGAACAATTGCTCTGCATAGAGTGGACAGCATAAGGGATGATGGATTGGCAAAGAATTTAGGAAAAAGAAAAATATTGTCAAGATTTTGTTGAGTGTCTGACAGCTATCATTCAAAACCATTAAATGAGCATCCACTTTGAGAAAGCAGAAGGAACATTTCCTGTAGGAAGCTTATTCTGAAGCAGCAATATATTTCATTTGCATTGTGAAAACCTCATATGGGGAATCTTAATTGAAGATGGCATTGCAAAGGAATGCTTGGGGAATTAATCTAGAACACTAGCACTTCTATACTTGCTAAAGAGTATAAATATCTGAAAGCATAGAAGTTATTAAGCTAGATATGGTTGACGGGAGGAAAGGAAGTCAAAATTTGTTGAGAAATAAGTGCTACCAGTATCCTCTCTCAAACCAGTGGTCTAGCAGCTGATCATGGAATTTCATTGAATAGGAATTTAAAACCAACTATCTGGAAAGACTTGGAGGGAAAAAAATTAAGGTACTATTTGTTGTAGGTAGACGATAATAAGAAATTTTTCAGTGATGGACACTTTCTGTGTCAGCGTTTAGACAGAAGATTTCTTCCAATTTTACATGTTAACAAAAAGTGCATGAAGATATTGCTACAATCCTAAAAAAGGATTTATGAGTAATAAAAAGCTAATTGACCTTAAGAAAAAAAAAAAAAAAGAAAGAAATCCAAACAAACCCACACCTTTTATTGCTGCATTGAGTAAATATTGTGCAAGTTCTGAGCTCTGATTCACAAAGAGTGATCAGATCCCTGCCCAAGGCAAGGGGGCTGGACTACATGACCCTTAAAGGTCCCTTCCAACACAAACCATTCTCTAAGTGTATGATAAGCAACAATTGTGCTTTGTTTTATACAGAGATGTTTTAAAAGCTTTCAAATATACTTGCAGCTAAGCTTTTTCTTATTTTATTTTTTCACCATTTTTTGGGGTTTTTTTCTCCTTTCTTTTTCAAATATGAAGATGTACTTCCTATAATCTTTTCAGCCAGCTCTCTGTATATTGCCCAAAGTTGTCTCCATATATCTTATGGCTCTGGCTTTGTAGCATATGGCTTTACAACAGTTTAAAGGTAGCAGAAATAGGTGTTGTGAAAATCCTGAGATAATTAATGGAATAGGAAAGAAAGTTCATTTTAAAAAGTCCTGTTGCACATCAAACAACATCAGTAAAAGCAGTGATAAAAGCACTGCAGTCAGTGCTGCTGGACATTTCTCCTGCTGAATCTGAAAATTATGTTACTATTTCTGCACCCTGAAGTCCCAAAATTACTCGATTTGAGCTTTTTTTTTTTTTTTAAGTCTAAACAAGCCAACCTGTATTTTAAAAGATCCTACAAATCTTGACATTTTGTGGTACCCATACTCTTATCTTTTAACTTTTTCCTCTGACCTATGAATTGTCAGCATCTTTCCTTGAGCTTAGTTGTCAGTGCAATAACATCCCAAACAATCTGACTAAATTTTCTCCCTATTGCTCCTGTATTTATGAAGCTGGATCCAAGAAAAGGCTAACATGAACAAGAATGATACTGCAATGTAAGTGTTTATGCCCAAAGCTGTAGTTAATGCTTCCCTCCCTCTCCTTTTTCCCCCTGCAGGCATGATGTTGCTAACCAGTATGTTAAACACTAAACTCCACACCTCCTTCTTTTCTGGCTAGACTTTACATTTCTCCAGGCATCTGCACTTAGATTTCCAGTCATACCCCAAATTGCCATTCCTAATTCACTCTCTGAGTCAGGTGGGATTTCAAAAGCAAGATGGAAAATCTCCATCCAGTAGGTGATCTCCCAGAACATTCCTACACCACAAAACCCAGGCCTCTGTAAGATGCTATGTTAATATAATTATTTTGGAATTGTACATTTGAGCCTCCCAGCTCCTAGAAGCTCAGGGTTTTTTTTTTTTTTTTTTTGCTGTGCTTCTCCTGGCCAGTAGCAGGCAGGTTATTTAAGCAAACACTCTTCCCTCAGTCTGTCCCAAGAGCTGTAGGCAGCAAGGGCATGGAATCAGAAGCAGCCTGTTGTATTCCAGACAGATTGTGGTTTCCTTCTTCAGGCAAGAGTCACAAACAATGCTGGACCTCGTTTACCCATTAAAATGTTCCAGTAGAGCCATTATCCCTGTGGCTGGTTATACATACTGCCTCCTAGGAAGGATAAAATCAAGTGGCAATGGTCTTCAAAGGAACAGGGTCACCTGCTCCCAGAGCAGATCACATGCATGAGGCACTCAGAGGCTCTTAGTGACTCAGAGACCCAGGATTTCAACTGAGGGTTATCATTGTGTTCTGCCTCTGGAAGTACTGTATTAACAGGAATGACAAACTGACTTTCAATAGGAAGGTGGTTTTTATAGAAAAGGATATAATTAAACTTTGGAGCGTTCTAGGCTGTAGATTTGAACACAAACATGTTGAGAAGGACAGAATCTTACAATTCCCAGTTAGTACCTCATATGTTCATGCCCAAGAAACCAAAACCAGGAAAAGACATAGATACATAAACAATCCTCTGATTTTCAGAGGTTGTATGAACATCGACAGCCTTTTTTATACCTAGAGAATCAAAGAGAAGTTATTAACTGAAATTGAATAAGACTGGATATCTGCACAGAAATTAGGTACTCTTGTAACTATCAAACAGCATCAGATCTTTGAGGACACCCTTGCTCTGTGCTCCCAAAAAAAAGCGGAGTTCAGAACAAATGATACCTCAGTCTCAGGGTAACCAAAATGCTTTCACACATCTTTTCTGAACCATTCAGCTGCAAGTTAGGAAGGTCTTGTAGCATCTAGTAAAATCCCTGTCAGAAAGGTTTTGGAGAGGAATATTTCTGATCCTTTATTCTGCTATTTGTATTTGAAGTCAAAAGGAGCAGAAAAAACTTCTCCTCTAGCTCGTGTGGAAAGAGCTGCCTTTGTAGTAGTGACAGTGAATTTTTTACAGAAAATATGTTCATGGTCAGTGGCATTTCTCCATGACAAAATTTATCCAGAAGAGAGAACAGGTGAGGCTACATACAAGTTGTGCATATGGAAAGGGTTGAGGTAGGCCTGTCTTTACTTGTATTCATTTATAAATCCTAAACTTAAGCCATTTCCATGTCCTCAGTATTTCTCTTGGTATTCAAGGAGGTTCCCCATGAGAGACAGAGATGCAAAGAGTTCTATTTTAGTTTCCTAGTTCTTATCATGTCTGTTCAGGTGTACTGCATTATTATGCTGCATTGCGTGGTCCTTGCTGTTCTTGGCTGTCACATCATTAACTGGAATTTAGGGTACTTAACACCTTGAAATACCTGTTTTTCATAGTGTCAATCTTCTTAATGAGTCTGTCTGAAAGACTGGACACAATCTGTGTCACCTCAGAATTACACTCTAAAAACCTCAGTTAAAAGTTCTATTAAATAATGCTGCTTCTGGGCACATTCCACATTAAGAAACAGAAAGAAAAGGGACACTGCAATAAATTTCACAAAGACATACTTCAGGGAGGATTTCCCACATGAAATATTTACTGTCCAGTTCTCTGTGCGCTTGCATCCCCTGGCTGCAGCTGTTTTACACTCCAGTGTTCTGTGGACTGAACTCCAACTAGATAATGTTCAGGTTTTTAGCTGCAAACTGTGACAAGTCCTTTCACTCTGTCCTTTAACTGTCAAACTATGCTTCATGCACATTCTCATTTCTTTTTAGAAATAGGAGAAAAAAAAAATCTATCTGAAAAAGTATTCTGAAAGCTTGGTAAGAAATGCCAGAAATTTCCTGGGGTGGACAAAAAAATCTTACAATATACACAAGGTAGTATTAGTGATCCATCTTCACATTTTGATTTTGAAGTTTTAAGCAATAAAACTTATTTATAAAACTAGTATGGTTCAAACAATTCTATTACTTGCCATTGAATTCAGGCACACTTAACAGATAGGTATATATCAAACTGACATCATATTGTAGGATTTTCTTCCCTGCCTGCTTTTTTACAATCCCCAATTCACCTTTATTCCTTCCTCTCATTTGTAATCCTGAAATGTCCTTTTCATTTGCTTCTGAGTTGCACTGAGAATTATTTAAATCTCATCTTTGTTTCTATCTGCCTTCAACTATCATAGCTAATTTTCACTTCAATGTGCCTAAAAGCAAATTCTTCACTCCTGATTCTAGGAAAGGCTTCTGCAATCCCATCTGCCACTGAAGACACTCAGGTGTGCAAGATACCAACAGCAAGTTGGTACAAGTACAAGTACACTGAGAAATTGCTGCAGTCACAATGTTGTTCCTCATCAGACTTTGCTAGGCAAATTTTCCCTAAATTTGCTCCCTTTTGCAGTTAGTGATCCTAAAGGTCTTTTTCAAGCTAAATGTTTCTATGACTACTCACAGGGTGTACTGGACAGACAACTTTTCTTTATTACTGTAAGTTAAGAAAATACATTCAGTACTGAACGATCTACTGGGAAGAGGAACTGTAGTAAGATGATTTTTTTCTGTGGAGAAAGCATAGAATTACAATTAATATTTAAAATAAATATTGGATGAAAAACTAGTGACCAAGGAGTTGGTAAAGAAAAATGTATTGAAATGGAAATTGCTACAGGACTAAGAGAAAACACAGGATTAGTAGAAGGAGCTAAGCCTGTTTAAGGACAGGGTTGGAATTGCAGGGGAGTAATGTGCCTGGGTTTCAATGCTTTTGTCCTTTTTGCAGCTGCACAGGCAAGCACAGAAAGGCTATTCACATTGTCAGTCCTGAACAGCTGGCTTAGAGGTAACTGGCTCATAATTTTCACCCTGCCAGGTTCCAACACAGTGCAGGGATACCACTGCAGAGGGATAAGGACACAGATGAATGCTCACCTTGGGCTTTAATAGACAGAATTTATGAGGACAACTAACTCCCTGTGGAAAAGACTACGGAGCAATGATACTTCAGCCTGCCTTCACAAGCTAACAGGAGTGATGCAGCTGTGCCAGCTTCCCAGACAGATAAAGTGATGCCAGGGAGAGCTGCAGAACAATGGTGTCTGGTGTGGGAGTCAGCCCACTCAGCACAGGACCCTCGCTGGTGCCACGCAGCCGCATTCCCGAGCCATCCCTGCCTATCTGCAAAAGGTCATCTGCACCCCCTTTGCACAACAGCCAGAACACTCCTGCCCAGGACACCCCTCCTCCTCCAGCCCTTTGCAGCCCTATTTTCAGGCAGATTAAAAGGAAGGCATAACAAATTCATGCTAGGATTAAAGGTATCAAACTTACGAGATGCTCTTCTCAGTGTCCACCCATTCCATTTTTCTTTCAGGTAACAAAATTTTAAATTATTCCTATTAGCTCAATAGTCAAAAATAGTTTCTTCTGGCAGTCATACAAATTATCCTGGTTGCTACATGTAATCTATAAAAAGGAGAGACGTCGGTCCTACTTTAAAAATTCTATTATCTAATAATGGAATCATTGTCTATCAGCATTAAGTGAATTTCTGGTGACGAAACAGATGAAAGAGTGTGCACTGAGATATCCACTGAAACAGCTTGTGGAGCATGCAGAATGGAATCTTTCCATCTGGTCACTCCTATGTAACCTGGTGCTGTCCTGCATCCTTCCCCTTTTTCATCTGATGTTGCAACTTGAGCAAGATAAGACCATGGCCCTGCCAAGATTCTGCTACTTCAGGGTAAGGAAGCCTCTCCTAAGATTTCCTACATACCAGCTAGCCCTGCACAGTCCAAAAGTCTAGATTTGCACAGCCAAGTTATTCCTGTAGCTTCAATTTTATACAAAACAAAAGCAGTAACTTATTTTCCTGTGATTTTCAGGAAGTTAATTAGGAAAAATCAGATGGGAGAAATTTCAGGTGAAGAGAACACTTTGAAAAATTCTTGTTACCCCACTCATTTGCTTCTGTTGGTGAGAAGGCTTCATGTTCTTGACAAAAATCATAGCTTAAGTCGAACCAGAGGAGCACAAAGGACTCTTTCCACTTCTTTGAGTGCAAAGAAGTTATGGTTTTATGCATAAATTAAATTATTTCCACTTTTAATAGGAGCAGACACATGGCGTGTAAGACAGAGGGGTTTTGGGATCTTATATTAGGAAAGCAAGAATTCATGTTGTGTATATTTAGAGAAACAGAACTTTTTTGTAAAAAAGGGTCTGAAACATGAAGCACAAGTCTGATGTGGAGCATCTGAAGGAACTGGTCTTGTTCAGTCTGGAGAAGAGGAGGCTCAGGGGAGACCTTATCACTCTCTACAACTCCCTGAAAGGAGGTTGTGGTCAGGTGGAAGTTGGTCTCTTCTACCAGCTAATTAGCAAAAAAGTGGAAACAGCTTCAAGCTGCACCAGGGAAGATTTAGATTGGATGTCAGGAGTGTTTTTTCACTTTAAGGATGGTCAAGCATTGGAACAAGGAAGAAACAGGCTGCTCAGGGAAGTGGTTAGATCACCATCCCTGTAGGTATTTAAAAGATGTGTTGATGTGACACCTGGGGATCTAGTTTAATGGTGGATTTGGTAGCGATGTTGGATTAACGGCTGTACTCGATGCTTTAAAGTTCTTTTCCAACCTAAATGATTCCATGATTCTATGAAGCTCTTGTCCAGTTCTAATGGTAACTTATGATCCTAACAGCAAGATTTAGAGAAGTCAGTAGAGCTGAGCAGGAAGCTGCCTGTTACATCTTTGTGGTGTGTAATAAGCACACAAATTCTTATCACAATAGGACTGTAAGGTCTAGCAAACTTTTATTCAGGAATGGTATTGGTTTAGACAGACTGCTTGAGGAGGAGGATGGACTAGGTGACCTCTAGAATCTCTTTCAATCTACTTTTCTATGATTTTCTCTAATCTCCTGGAAAGATTCTCTGAAGGGCTTTAAATTTGCATGGCTATAAAGATAATTATTTTTAATGAGAACCATGATTTTAGTCTCATGGTGCAACTTCAAGGGTGCTGCATAATGCTAAACATATTATTCAGGCTGTGGAGCTTTCCCAAGATAAAAAATGCTGCAACCATTTCCTACCTCAAGTTTGGTCTGAATGGCAATACTGAGTCCCTCATGACACTGAGAGTTTTTTCACCTTTTTCTCCTCTATAAAAGCAAACAAAAGTTTATGGCTTCCTTATCTATATTAGTGCTTCAGCGTTTCTTGATATTGCTGATTTTTTTAATGTATCTTCATTGTACCTAGAAAACCCCCTAATGTTTCTACATATTTGCACAGATAGGGACTTTGACCTTTCATGGGGATTTTGCCTTAATTAAAATAATCTGAAAAGTGAAGTTTGCTTCTTTTAGAAGTAATTGGATTAATGCAAACTTTTTCAGGGCCTACTTCAAACTAGTATAAATGGTCTGACATTAAATGAGGTTAAAAAGTCCCCAATAAACTACCACTACTGTTATTAAATTTAATTAAGATAGAACAGCAGACAGTTTAAATGGGAAAGTGTTGCACAAAAATGGCAGCACAGAAAAATGATTCTGATGTTGTCATTAAAGCTAATTGGAAGCAAGGGTTTCTAAATGACAGTATAATTAACAGGCTAATGAATACCAGATTAAGATTGTTATTAACAATGAAATTTGCAAACATACAGGGAAAATAGTCAGGGATATTCACACCATTAGAGATATTACAAGGTAAAACTCTGCAAATTATACAGCATTTTGTCTGATGATGGTACAGAGCTCCAGCCATGTAGCAGCAATTAAACCTTTCGCCCTCTCACCCTCCTCTTCTCCAAATTAAGTTATAATTATCACAGATTAGCTATAAAATGTGTGTTTTGAGAAATTATGCCGTGCTAAAACTGTGCATAGAGCTCATGGAAGTAGCATTGTTTGATAAGGCAATGAGCAAAGTCAGGAGAAGGCCAATGGTTACATGCAGCCTACAGCCTGAGGCTAAAAACGAGCCACTGCTGGAATTCACTGCTGAACAAATACTCCACACATTGAGGAACAGGGCTCTGCTAAGTATGGCTAATGTGGTTTTATGCATAAATGAAATTATTTCCACTTTTAATAAGAGCATTTGGGCCGGCTCCTTTTCCATGAACCCCTGCTAGACAGCAGATGGAACAGCGCTGGCTCAGATCTAGGAGACTGTCCTTCGTGTGTCAGTTTGTCACTATTTCAGCGCTTGCAGTGAAACCTCAAGGACAGAGCAGGAAAGATGAGGGTTCTTGGCGAGGAGGACACTATAATAAACAACATAAAAGGTGACAAAGAGAACGAATTACAGAAGAGCCTGCTGGTGGTTTAAGATTTCTTGTTCCAAAAGATCTCAGCTGTGTTCGCAGTGCTGTAAGGAACCTGGTATTCTTGCTGGCTTGAGATAGTATCACAAGAGGACATTATAGTTGAACAAGTTTTAGATATAGCAAGCTCTTCTCACTGGGGATGGTTGAGGTTCCATTCTGTTGCTGAAGAATGAGTCACAAATTTTTGCGCGTTAAAAACGCGTTTGCGAGCTTGGGCTTAGGCATGAACTTGCTTGTCCTGACTGATTCTTAACTGCCGTTATTACTTTCAGTCAGGAACGCAGGCTCTAGAAGGCAGTGTTTTGGTTTTATAGGCTTTTTAATAATGCAAAAGAGCATTGGTGAGTAAGAGAGTAATTAAGGAGACTTGTGACAGATCTTTGCCTCTGGTTAGTTTCTGTAACATTGTTATCCGTATACACATTTTACAACATGTTCATAGCAAGATGGGTTTGTCTTCTGTGAAATTTGTTAATGTGAAGGACACAGCAAAAAGAGCTATCTGACAGACAAATGACCTAACATGTTCAAATAAGTGAATGCTATTTTCCCAAAGGCTGCAAAAGGACAAACATAAAGGCCTGAAAAGAATACAGAGTATGCCACAGAACAACCAAAATTCCCAGGTTTGGGTTATAGAGGCACATATGGCAAAATTGCAGGAGTTTTTAAGGAATCTGAGAGGGGGAAAAGTGAAGTGCTGAATAAAATATTAAAAGCAGAATTTTAAAGATAGATTTTACTTAATTAGTAACTACCAGATGTGAAAATATTCTACAAGAGTAAAGGTGTGAGTACAAAAAGGAAGGAAGAAAATGAGAAGGACTCTACTTCAATTGTACCAGATCGATTTTCATAGAAGACCTTGCAAACTTCTGTTTATAAGCATTTTTACGGGTCAAATAGGTTCAAATTCTGTAATGAAAAAGAATTTTGAGTGCTCATATCTGAAGATTTGGGCTTCTAAGCTATTGAATGCACACACAAAATGTTACACAATTTCCTTTGCCTCTACAACTAAGAATATCTTGATAAACACATATTTCATCCTTAATTGGGGCATGCAAACAAAATTAAGTGCATTGAACAAATTAATCCCAAAACTACTTTGTGGAAAGCTAAAAACATCTGGAGGAGACAGCATAAGAACAAGCACAATGACATTTTGTAGGAAGACATGATCTAAATAAACCAAAGATTGATCTCATATCCCTTGACTCAAAAATTAAAGTTCCTTAGAAGATTCTTTTCTTCACCGTAACCATTGGGAACCAAAGGAAATTTTTCATCAACTACTCTTTTGCCAAGATTGAAATAATTCACAACCTTTAAATACAACTCTTTATGTAAACCTTGCTCCACAGTACTAGGCCAAGCCAGTAAGCTCCAAGCCATACTCAGTTATGTGAGCAGAATGAAACTCTTAAAACACCAGTAAAATTGATCATATTGAACCCTGAGGGGGACTGCATCTTGCAGATAAGAAGAGGATTATTTCAGCAGTTACCAAAATGACATCGTGTCAAAAGATGAAAATCTTTGGCTGGTATAGACATTTCTTACCTGTAATCACTTGGAAGGAAAAGGTATACCTTTACTTTTAGGTTGGTACTGAAATGACATCAGCTAAAGTCAATTTATTACCAAATAAAGGCAACACAACATGGAGGTTAAGACTGTTCCTTTATACATACCATTCTTTTTGCCCGAGTTCTTCTAAATTGTTGTGTGTGGAGAAGCTCTTACATGCATTAGCACGAAAGTTGTTATGATATGTTCACACTTACATAACACAGTTTTTGGTTGTTGATGGAAATTTTATAAAAGAACTACATTCATGCTAGTGTGAAATATGGTCTTAGAGAATCTTCCTGAAATTGGCAGCAAAAGCAGAATTCATAACCGAAAGAACTGTCTTGTTATTGAGTCTTGTGGCTCCTCAAAACCAGAAGGGGAAAAAAACACTGCTTGTTTCATCAGACTATAAAAAAATACTCTCTATCTTTACCCCTGAGTACAGCACCAGTATAATCAAGCTATCGATAGAAACAAGATACGGTTTTATTTTTTGAAGTAATCAATCCTGTTTCTGTTATGCTGCCAATTGTTTTCATTGTCTGTGAGGGGGTGCCTTCTGTGTAGTCCAGAAAAACATTCACACAGTGGGGTTTTTTTGTTGCTGAAGTCCTGCTGGCTTTCTTGCAGGCAAGGCACTTAGAAAATTTCTGGCTACATGGGGTTACAAGCATATTATCACATATCTACAGGCACAGAGTGGTGCTGGTTTTCAAATCACAGTATGCCCCACTACTGATAGCAGTGCTTGTCTTGGGAATGAGCACAGCATTATGGCAAGAGACTGAGCTCTACCCAAGGGTCACTGGGTGGGTATCACCCTGTGCAACTTCTCTTTCCACACCTCTAAATTGTATGAAGCCCCTGGCTTTTAAGCATGATGGGAAGGCTCAAGGGGAGATGGAGAAGGGACTATGTCAGTGCTCCACAGCCGGAAACTTTTCCCTGGTATGAGTTAGCAGATGGACAGACACAGTAGTGAGTTCTGTCTGCTGGACACGCCAGAACAACAGGGAATGTTTATACTTCCTTCACACTGTTGACTGGCTTGAAAAATAGGTAATAAAAAAGAAGTAGAATTCACAATTCTTTTCCTTATTTTTCAGAACTCTTTAGCTGCTGAACAATATCCAGTAAGTTACATCTAATAATGAAAAGTTCCCCACACAAACCTTTTGGGCTTTAAAGGACTGGGGGAGACCAGGGGGATGGAAAGCTTAAATTCTGTAGACTAAATCTCCATTTATTGCAGGGGAAAAAAAACAGTGTATGGACACAAACTGGGCAAGCAGTGAATTCTTCAACTATGTACTTTTTTGGTTTAGTGTTCATTAGTATTCTCCATCTGATGGTGGCTTTATTTACAGGAATTACAAAGGCAAACTGAATTGTAAGATTTATTTAGTTGAGAAGAGGAAGCTTATAAAGGTCAGCTCATGTAAAGAGGAGACACTGCCACATAATTTCACATACTGCTCACTATGAATATTATACAGTAAATAAATAGTAATTCCTAGCTTTTATATAGTACTTTTCAGCTACATGTAAAACATAGCTTACTCTTGAATTTGCAGTGCTGACTTCAAATGCATAAATGAAAGTAATCTTAACAAAGCCAAGATTTGCCACAAACCACAGAATAATTGATTTATGATGCAGATCTTCCATGGTCATTATAAACTAATTTTTCATTCAAAAGATTAAGAAACAAGTTGCTCCATCTACTTATTTCCTAAGGTGGGTGGAAATAAATAGCTAAAAATCCTAACCAGCATGCTATCTAAAAATCCATTTTATGTCTTCACTGGGCTAAGAATAATTAAGATACTTTTACTGAACTGGAACTTGTCTAACAGTTTACAAAATTCAGTGAAGTATCCTGAAACATTGAATAATCAAGCTCCTCAACATTTACCCTTTTTTCAACTTGGAAATGTTACTTTGGAACACAAATATTTTTAAAGGCTTAAGATATCATGTGCATGTCTGCTAACTCCCCTTGTTAATCTACCTTATGGAATTGTCTGTTCTTTAAAGGTAGCACTTTCTCCTGTCCTTGTTATTCCTAGGTGTGAACATCTTCCATAAATCCTCCTTAATATTTTCACCTGCTGGATTATGATCTTTAATCTTGACATTCACACTTTAAAAGTGCCTTCATCTTTCTACATGACAGCAAATCAGAAGTGAACCTTTTCCAAATGAAAAATTACCTTAGAAAACTTACTCTTTTCTATGAATATCTAATCCATGCATGCTAACAAGAATCCTTTTGTTTATTTGTTGTAACAAAATAAGCCATTATAAACACAGAGAAAAAGTCATATAATATTTTCTTTCAGGTAGAAAAGTAGTTTTCCTTAAAGTGAAAATTTCTAAATTCTCCATAATGGTAAATAATTATCATGGAGCAGCAAATAACAAGCTACACCAATTTATATGAAATCTGCTGTTATCCCTAAAGCAAACAGGCTAATAGTGAAAGGTTGCACCAAAGTAAAGTGATTTTTCTTTTCACCTCTTTTCAAACATTTTGTTTGATACTTTCCACTGTAAACACCTAGGTCACAGTTTGAAACACACATTAAAAGATATTATGAAACTCTAACTCACATAAAAGAGCCTACATGATACAAGAATAAACATGGAAAATTTTTGAAAGCCTAATTAAAAAGTCATCTGCTGAAGTAGTTATTACTTAGTAATGTAAGAGAAGTAAATAAAAAAATAAGACAAGCCTGGGGCCAGCCCAGCATTGTTTGAGGGACAATGTGCTAGTGAGGTCCTTGATTCTGCTGTCTCAGCAGGGGCAGAGGATGGAGATCCACATGGCAGCAAAGACACAGGGATTATTGATGAGTTAGAAACCATGGAAGCGCCTGAGAATAGGAATTAGGGCTTCTCACTGTAAAAAGTTGTTGGGATTTGGTTGTCTAGAGCTTAATGATGGTGAGCATGGTGTTGAGTGGTTATGGATAAGGATCAGGGGGAAGACCAGCAAGACAGATGGCATGGTGGGAATCTGTTACAGACCATTCAGCCAGGGTGAAGAGGCTCATGGAATATTCTACAAGCAGCTGGGAAGAATCCCACTCACAGCTCACCAGATATCTGCTGGAAATATAATACAGCAGAAAGAAAGCAATTTAGGAGATCCCTGGAGTGTGTGGAAGAGAACTTTTTGATGCAGCTGCTAAGTGAGCTAACCAGTGAAATCACTCCACTGGACGTGCTGTCCTAGTGTTTTATCAGATCCTCTCTTTGGGACATGTCTGTAAGTGAAGCATGCATTTCAGTATCAGGCAAGAGTTTTTAAATTTGCCCCTGTTTAAAATATTTCTAGATGTATAATCTACAAACTAGTCACAATAGACCATAGGAACAAGTGATTGGAGACATGAAGGTAAAGGAAACCGATGCTTATTAGCAGTAGTTTCTAGGATTAGATTAGCTGGTGTGTTATGTAATATCCTGCACCATGTTCAAATTCCAACGCCTCAAATATCCAAATTTTTACACAGAAACATTCAATTGGCTCTGAAAGTGCATCACAGATACACCTGGCGTAGAAATCATGAACCACATATGGGCTCAGTTAGGCTAAATTAGGGCCAAAATTCTTATGATGAAAGGCACTTTCTATGCCTCTGGCAATATTGTACAAGGGACATACTACATTTACCATGAAATGCAAAGAGAGGCATTACCCAAAATTTTAGATTCATTACTGTTTTAGAAACCATATAAATTTTACTTATCAAGACAGATAGCTGAAAATCACTTGGATCATCACTTGGATCTTCTTCAACTGTATCTTGTGATACAATTTAAATGTTTGCTTATGACAGGGAACATATCATGTCACCAAAAACAATAAGCAAATTCTCTTTAGCAGGAGAAGCATAGAAGACAAATAGTGAACAAATAGCACTGTGAACAAAGGGGGAGTCCCATTTAAGATCTGATGTGAGTGACTGTGACAGCTTGCAGAGCTTTTCGCTGGCTGAGGGAGACAAGCAGTCTGAGGCACCACCAGAGGACACAAGGGGATGATCACTGGGGAAGGGTCCCTGTGCCCTGGCTTTGCTGTCACACTCCTCATTTGCTTCTGGCCAGTGGATGGCAGGCAGCCTGCATCCTGGGATAACAGGCCTTTGGTTTGACCCAGTGGGGGCTTCCTACTGCCTTCCCTTCCCGAAGATCTGACTGATGTGTTGGAGTCCAAGCTGGTAAAAAACAGGCTTGTAATGACTGTCCTCGAGATATGGGAGCAGAAAGAGTGAGTGCACCAGTCTAGATAGGTAATCTCCCATGCATGAAAACCTACCAGGAGAAATAGTTGGAGAAAATGGAAATTGGAGGAGGAATAAGCCCACATATTTCATAATGGAAAAATTATGACAAATTATTCCTTTCTTTTGACAGGATAAAAAGTCTAAATTATATAGGAGAAGCAGTAGCTGTCACATCATCTGCAGTAAGATTTTTACATCCTGTCCTGTAAATTTAATATAAGCAAGCAAGAAGTCTGTCAGCATGAGGGGGCACAACCTGTTGGAGTGGTGGACCCAGGAGTGCTGTGCACAGAGGAACTCATGTAATTGAAAGAAAGGAAAATGGGTTGGTCATTCAGGATTATTCAAGCAGTTTCACTTGCGATGCAGCTATCAAATGAAAGCTCTGCTCACAAAACCTCAGGAAGCATTAAACAGAAGGCATGAAATGTTTTGGAAGGGAAAAGCAGAACACAATACAATATCAAAAAATGTTTTCATGCATTTGCCACAGGATCCTCCCTTTGCTGTGCACCTTCCTTGCGTGTCCTATTACGCCACATTCCTGTAAAGTTTTGCAGCACACTGGACATTTTGAAGAGAACATCAATAAAATATCTACTAGGTATGGTTTAGGCACATGTGCTCACACTTCAGGGCAGAATGATGGACCAGACATTGTCAAAAATCCTTTAAAACTCAGTTTTTGATTTATTTTAACAAAGGAAACCCCCAAATTTTACTATACACACAACTAGAGGACTGTCCATATAAACAAGCAATCACAATGATGGCCAGAAAAAACAGATTTTCTCTGGGAAAACTGGGGAAGCAGCTATTTTAAAATTACCAGATAAAATATATTAATATTTCTAGTACTTTTAAAATCTCAAGTTACACTACCTGTCCCTCAGGAATGACACAGTGGCCATTCATATTCCTGAAGCAGCCTTGAGAAGTTCATAATTTTCATATATTCACCCTGCTCCTGAGAAATGTACGAATTAGCCCAAACCCCTCATTTTAAGCTAAACTTCCTACTTCAGTCAGAGCACAGAGGATTTGATTTAAATTTGCTGAATATAGGTTTTGCTAATTGGGGTGACTGGCGATGGAAAAGGCCTCCAAGCCCTTTTAGTTTGGATAATACAAACTTGCACCATCATCAGTTTCAATTCACTTTTTCATACATTCAGTGCAGAAACCTAGTCCTTCTCCCTTGCCAAAGATGTAGCTAATCTCTTCCTCCTCTGGAATGCCAGAAGACTGTGTTTATCAGATTCTGAGGTCTAAGTTTCCATTGATAGGTGTATGAGAGTAGGTTAGAATTGATTTCATACAGTCACCAGAAATGAAACAAGTAAAGCACACAATTTTAGGACCAGCTCCATATAATGTAAATCTTGGAAATCACAGAGTCTCTGCCTGTATAAATACATGGAAGGGTTTGCAAGAAAGTGTGATATCAGCAGGAATTCAATTCTATCCCTCCCCTAAGCCACACAACATTGATTTTCAAACACAGGAAAGTAGCTACAATGGGAGCTGCACAAAAATAGATGCTGTCTGGTAAAGAGTAGGAGTCACTTCAGGAGGAAGAAAAAGCAAATGACATGATGTTACCTGTAATTTAGGCATCTGGGAAGTGACAAGAAATATCATAGTCTTTCATAGCTGAGATTTTGGACAGATTTTATTATTATTTATCACATCCACTGTTCTGGAGCATGCCTACATTGACCACTCATCCATGTCTTGCAAGTTCATTCTTTACTGTCTTCATGACCAGGATTTATAGACTAGCATTATTACTATGTGTAGCTGCACTCTCACAAATTGAAATCTCTTTGAGGCAATGTATTTTCCTGAGTTTAAACTTGATTTTATTCCGTGATTTTCTTTCCTTCCTAAGGGCCATCTATCAGTACTTGAATTCTTATCTGTCCTCTACTGTCTTTTTAGCTTTTTCATAGTGTCAATGTTTCAACTTTTTTCCAGTGAAAAACATCTTTGCCTCTTTTGATTAAAATTCACTATATACAGTTTTTATTTATATTTCACATATTTCTGGATGCTACTCGTTGGTTATATTTTACAAAGTACTGTACAAGTACACAAGACAAAAAAAGGCAAAGCAACCATGGCTGCTTTTAATCTCAACTCTTCAATAATGTTTTTACAAAAACCTGCTTTCTTCTTCTCCCCCATTTTCAACTCTGCAGAGAATATAATAATCTGTTGAGCATCTTTCATCTATTATTTTAATACACACAAACTTTTATCCAACCATAAAGGCAAAAGGTTTTGGTTTATTGTGTTTCCCTAGTTTGGCCAATGTTGCAAAAACAATTTAAAGGGTTGCTGCTGCTTCACACTCTGTGCTAGGACACAACCCAGAAGTTTGCCTTTGGTTTTTCTCTGTTTGGAACAATCTGTAGCAGATTTCAAAGGCCACTGAAGAGTAACAAGAACATCAAGTAATATATCAGGGATAGCTAGACAGACCTGTTTTAGGAAATGCTGTTTGCCCCTGCAAGCCAGCCCCATTTTGGACATTCATATTGACAGTTCAGGGGAGCTGCTCACTGGACAGGTAGAGTTCAAGGTCCTGATACTGGAAATCTCATCCATAAACACTTTGGCTGTTTTTGAGGTACATGAAGTACACACAGATAAATCATCAGGGAAGCAGAGAGGACTGGAAATGCACCATACATTTCTCCTTTCCCTGCTACTGCATGATTTCCTACAATGAATTTTAGTCACCTAGGCCAGACAGTCATAAGGCAGAGGATGGGAGAAATCAGAGTGAGCAGGGGAGGTTAAAAATGGGGAATCTCCATTCCTATTCATGTTAAACATTTCTGTGTCCCTTGTGGCCCCAGTGACAGCAAAGGCACAGCATTCAGAGGAAGCTGCTGCTCCCAAATAACAAGTGCTCTGGGGAGAGGTAAGAAGTAACAGGTGGGGAAAACCACTGGTCTGAGGACAATAAACTATTTTAAAACCCAGGTCTGAAATGGAAAATGACCAATGGTAAATTTCAAAACACCACCCTTTCATCATCTAGTCAAAATTTTGCTGGCTCCCAGAGCATTCGCTCTTTCTGTACATAGTGTGCCATATATTAAGATTACCTACAGAAAGCACATTGGTTTTTTTTCATGCAAAGGAGTGATACTGTGGGGTGATGTGGGAGTTCAATATTGCACAAGTGTCATAATATATTTTCATATATTCTCTCTATATACCCCAGAAGTCTGAAAGCAGTGTGACAAAACTAAAGACAACTTTGAATTTGGTATGACTCTAAAGTAGTTGGAGCAATCCCTTTCCTTCCTTTTGGCTAAATACATTGTGTTGTGCAGAGTCTCTTAAATGTTTCGGGTTTAGAATACACTCTGTTCATGTGGTAGCCAAGTATTTTGTTTTCTCTGTTTATACAGAAATTAGTTTTCAAGAAGTGTTTTATACTTTTGTCACAAAAGCTCTGATCATTAAACAGACAGTTGTATTGCAGCATAAAGAAACTGTAAAACAGTAATATAAGACAATAAATTTGATACAAGTGTCATGGTTATTTTATTTTAGTACTAAAGAAGAAAAAAAGGGAATTATCTTGATGGAATGCACATCGTTACTCAGTTGCATTCCTCTTTCATGACTCCAGTTTATTCATCTCTCATGTTATTCTTTCTTGTAGGATTTAATTGCATCCTCATATGGGTTAGGATCAAATTTTCCTGTGTTCCTTTAAGCTTCAACTACAAATGGTGAAGTGAGCCACAAAGCAGGCTGCTAAACTCAGAGAGGTTGTCTACATGGACTGAGACAAAGAGATTTTGGGAAAATGTTTTAACAAAAACAAATTGTTAGCTGAGAGGAAACAAATCTACCCTCCCTCTCCCAAGAGACTCAATTTTAGGATTGTAAAGTAAAATTTTGACTCTTCAGCTCACTGTTTTGGAATTTCTGTTGAGAAACACTTACAAAATGCTTGCCTAGAAAAAAAAAAAAACATTAAAGATTGACTGACACGTTTTGGATGCAGTGCTTTATACTGTATAAAGGTGCTGCTTTCAGAGGAGGATTCTGAGCTACAGATCCCAGATGGAGGCAGCACCAGTGCAGCCAAGGGAATTTAAACCCTAGAAGGCTCTTGCTAGCCCTGTTACTTGGCTAATTTATGCATTGCTCTGTTCAGCATGAGCAACCTAACAGGGAAATGTGCCTGCTTCCCCAAGGTACTGCTCTGGGCTCCAGCTAGAAGGTGTCCAGTCATCTGAGGTCAAGTAAAACAACACCTAATTTCAAAAGACTTGAGTTCTGTTCCTGTGGGAACTATCTTGGAATATAAAGATTAGAGTCATCAATAGTTTTGTGGATTTGGCATGTAGCTTCCTGCATCAGAGATCGTGAACTGCAAGAGCTTTGTGGTCTGGCTGCTCTACTCAAGTCTGATTAACACAGAGACAAATAACACAAGTATAATTTTAGAGAACCTCTATAGTGAAGGGATTCCTTTTGGGACGTTAGCCAGCTTTTTTTTATTCATATAATTATTTTATGTGTAGTATTTTCCTATAATGCAATTTGAAGAGCAACTTTCTTAGGAAAACTTGTAGGCTGAAGTACTGCAAATATTTTGTCCATCAATAGCAGTACTTGCTCACTCGGCACTTAAGATTATATGGTCCCAACACAACTCCAACTAAGAGCTGCACATTTCACTGCATTAACTTTTCTCACAGATTCAGAAACATATTTCTAAGCATTTTATGCATTAAATGCCTTTCCCTTTGTTTTGCTTTTACTGACCTAACAGTTGATCTGGTTTTGCTTGGAAACACTGCCTCTTCAAATAGAAATAGCTCATTCTTATTTGCAATAATTGATAAATTATAATATGCCAGAAATATTGTGCTTGCTTCCGAAAGGTGTAATAATAATGTCTCTCCAGATGTGCCTAGAAATTAAATAGTAGTTCGCCTGTTTTTAATAAGAAATCTGAAGAATCTATAATTTAGGAAACATTACAATTTAGTACGAAAAAAAGAGAGGCAGATTATAGCCCTATACAAGCCATGAAGCAGAAGTTGCCTAGAATTTCAGAGGGTACATGTTCCCACTTAGTAACAGGTTCAGTACATTGCACATTCTACTACAGGAGTAACTCCTCCATAGAATTACTTCAGTCCTGAATGTTGGTATGTGTGGTTACTGCACTGGTGCTGAATATATACCAAATTCAGTAATGTGTATGAACAGGATAATTTCCAGAAATGCACCTTCCTACCTTCTCTGACAGACAGACTGATGTGAGTTCCTCATTGTACAAGCTCCGTTCTGTCTGTCCTTCTCAGTAGGAAGGCACTCTGCTGATCACCTTTGCTAAACCACCATGGAGTAATGGTGAAGGCTGCTGGGATGACTGGGATGTGACTTCTCAGAGGCAGAAGGCTGTTTACCCTGGAACTACCTCCTCTGGCTGCCCCACTGGCAGTGGTGAAGGGAGCCAATATTGGACGTCCTCATCAACTCTTTATATCCACCCTGTCACCCAGAGGAAGAAAACAACAGTTTCTTCATTTTCCTATGCAGAAATTCATTGGTTGATAATTGTGTGGTGTAGTTCAACCCTGCAGCAAAAATTCAAAGACGGCAGGAGCATTATAACAATAAAAAGTACTTTGTTTTAAATTGCAATTATTGTCTTCTGCATGAAGAAGCAGATATTCATGACCACTTTCATCTAAAAATAAGTGCTTTTATCATAAGACAGTTAATAAATGGGTATGTTCCTTTGGTTTAAATATTTATCCAAGTGGATGTTTTTCCTGCAATGTTAGTACTTATTTTCATAATCTGTCACTAGCCTGTATATTTGGGTTCAATATACTTTGCTCAAAGTTTTGGAATTCATCTAAAGAAAATGAAAATCATAATAGAGCATTATGTCTTATCAGAGCTGATAACTTACCAGTGAAGGTCACCATTTCAAGATCTTTAATTAAAATGACTAAGACAGTAGGTGAGAAGAGTGTAGCGCACTCCCTTCTTTAAGCATTTAGAAATTTAGCAAAGGAGGTTGGATTTGGGCTGAGTCAGCTGGGGCCATCCTACAGGGGTCTGTGTTTGCTGGAACCACTGGCTTTTGTACACTCACCTGATCACAGAGGCTGCTCTGAAAAAGCCTCCTTCCCTCCCATTTCTTCACTCCTGCTCCTGTAGCAATACCTCCTCTCCTGGTGTTCAGCAACAGAACTAACAGCAATTCCAAAGGATTTCCATGAGAATACGGGCAGACTTTTAGGAGTAGAGAAACCACAAACATGTTGTTGAGTGTCACACAGTTGCATAAACCATTTGGGTGATGTTGCTTCAAATCAGGATGGTCATGTTCCAGTTTTCAGTTTTCCTGCTTTATTTCCAGAATGACAGCCATGCATCAGTTTTCACTTTACTGTTTGCATTCACATTCTTTGTCTCTGCACTTAAAAGACTAAGTTACAATTTAGTTGCTCCTTAGTGAGAATAATTGCCAGTATCTTGCCAAACAGAATATGTCCACTGTAAATGAAACCTGCATAAATTAGAAAGGTGTATTTTACTTGTAAAATGATCTGAGAATAATTTATGCTATAAATAAACACCTTGTTATGACTAGTAGCAAGTAGACAATTATAAAACAGGTAATTAGGGGGCACATTTTTGTGTAATTAAGAAAATGAATAAGAGTTAAATTTTGAGGGACTGCTGGTGGTATTGCCACCCTACTGTAATATAATACATACTGACTCTTGCATTACTTTTATATACAACTAATGTAATTTTTAGGAATAGTTTTTATGTTAAGTTAGAAATACATTTTAAACTTCAGAAATGCCAGCAAAACACAGTGCTTAAAAAAAGCCAGAACAAACCCAGAGAGATAGTTTAAAAAATCCACTGTATAGGCAATGATTCCATTTGGCTGTGTTCAAAGGAAATTGTTGGGAAAGTGATTTTTTTATGTAGGCAAGTCATTCTTTCCCTATTTTCACATAATAAGTTAATACCTCAATCTCTGTGTGCTTGTTTGTGCCTTTTTGATTATAAATTTCTCCTAGTTTAGAAAATTCTGTCAAATTTAGCATGGCAAGAGTAACACATCAAAGAGAAAAATAAATGTAAACCACTCAGCTTTCTTTCAGATTTAAACAGTGGCAAATATGAGACACCTTGGGGCCCAAGTCCAAGTACACACATGTGTACATGATATAATTTACCCTCACTCTTTGAGCTGGAGTGAGCAGAAGAAATGGATATTTATGACCACTCTTGTCTGAAAATAAGTGCTCTTATCATAAGATAGTCAATAAATGGGTATTTCCCTTTGGTTTAAATATTTATCCAAGTTGATCTTTTTCCTGCAATGCTAGTAGTTCCTTTTGTAATCTGACACTAGCTGTAGAAAGTCTGTATTTTTATTTTCACTTTCAAATCCTTCCCAGGTTTCTAACAGCAGCCAGGTAAGCAGATTTCATCTCTCATGTCTGTACACCTGCTTAAAAAGTCATATTCAAAGCCTGCACTGAGGCAAAGTACTGGGAGTGCAAGTAGCTGATTTTCTGGAGGCACAGATAAAGTATCATGTGAGACAGCCAAGAGTGGCTGACAAGCACGAAACTGTGAGTCTTTATTTTTTTTTATTTTACTTTTTTTTTTTTTTTTTTTTTTTTGGTTCTTTGCAATGGCAGGACTGCAAATCTGATGCCATGCAGGAAGTAATTAATGTGGTGGCATTTCATTTCATGCCTTCTCTGCAGAATGAATGCTGGATGTAAATGTTGGATTACAGGACACCTGGGTGCTAAGAAATGGCAGCGAGCTGTCCCACACAATGAATTCGTCATTCAGCCAACTCTGACTGCTCTTTGGAAACATTCAGTCCCAGGCCCTGTTTCTCTCACTTGTTTGACAGATGTTGAAGATACAGAGGTCTCATTAATGTTCATAAACAGATTTTTGGAATCTCTCTGTAATAGAATATGCCAGCACAGTGAACTAACTTGTGTTGTTTTATAAGTACTGCTCCTTAAAAAAAAATATTATTACACTGAGAAACAAGAAGGAAATGCCCAGCTCCAGAAACTCATCTCTTCTTCAGTAAGGAGTCAGAGTAATTTCTAAAACCCTGTCATTTGGCTGCAGAATATTTTTACCACCTCTCAGTGTAGCACGCACAGAATAACAACCAGCACCCAGAACAGCACAGCCAAGGATAAAAAGAAGATTGCACAGAGATCCAGTACTGTTTTCATGGTTGTCTCTCGAATGCTTGAACCTTACATGGGTAAGTGATGGTTTCTGGAGATCTAACAGTACTCCTGGGGAGCTGCTAAGCCTCATCTTCAAGACATTCAAGTTTATCTCAAGGAACAAAAGTTTTTTATGGTGAGGTGTCTAGGCAGGAATTTAGGATTACAGCTGCAATTACCGGTGATTATTACAGACACTAAACCTCCATTTTCTTAACAGCCAAAAATCCACAACTTTGGATTTGAATGCGATTTGCAGATTATTCTTTTCAGCTCCTTTATAAAAATCCTCTTTTGCTGGCCTATGCCACCTTTCTACCCTGTTGTTCCACAGCAAGCCAGATGTAGGTCTTTTCTGACCTCACAACCTTCTTCCATGTCTTCTTGGTGATGTCCTGAAAGGCCACTGCATTTTCCCTCCTAAGGCAGGTGTCCCAGTTAAAAAAAAAACATTGTTTGGGTTGCAAAGAGGAGGAGTCACAGCACAAAGCTACTGTGTCTGCTTCCAAGGTATGCAGCCCTGCAGAGCCCTGGCTCGGAGGTCACACTTAAGCTACGAGATGCAGCCACAAGGACACAAACCATGAGCCTTCTTCCCTTTAGGGAATACTAAACTGGAATGTCCAGGAAGGTCCGTGCCTCAGATAGCAATCAGCCTTTTGTGCTTGGCAGTCACTTGCCTGCCTTCTGAATTGTAGGCATATGTCTTTCCCCTCAAGTTTTTTTGGTGTTGTTGTATTTTTGTATTGTTTGGGGTTTTTTCCCCCCCAAGTTTGAAAGGTGATGGGAAATGGCAGCAGGAAATCCTTATGGTCTGCTCTTTGTCATGAGCATATTTTCCACCTTATTAGGTACAAATTTCTTTATATAACAACTGAAAGTAAAACAGAATGGAGGAGGGGGTGGAGCATTTGCTGCTGTCACTTGTGCAAACCTTATCCTAACTTCTGTGTCGTGTCGACTTGCTGCTCAGCACTCCGAGACTGGTGAGTATTTCACAACTTTTGACATCCTCTGTTTTTTCTTTTTTTCTTCATTGTATTAAAAAGATGAGGGAACTTAGAGCTTAGCTTCAAATTATTAAATGCTTTTAAAAACTGTCTAATAAGATTTCTTATAAAAGACAGTTTTAGTATTTAACCTTGCACTTGTTACCTGTTTCTCTGTTTCTGCTGTGTTAGAGAAATCAGCAAACAGAGAAAACTGGTGCTAGCCTGTGAAAATTTGTCATTGTTTCCTAACAAAGTCAATCAGCAAAAATGAGAAGAAAAAAAAGCTACTGCTCTGAGCCTGGTAAATGTAGCAAGGACAGAGGAAAAAAAACTGTGAGAAAAGTTATTTGCTTCTTAGTGCACACAGTTGAAAGAGCATTAAATGCAATCAGAGAACAGAAAATCTGCAGTCAGTGGAATCCTACTGAAAACAGCAACAGAGTTTCTGTAGATGACAGCAGTGTAATAGGGAGGTTTTCATCAGTAGTAAGCAAGAGTAAACATATGCACTGATGAGCCTTGTTAAAAATAACACTTTCTACCTAGTCATAGATCATAGACTCATTTAGGTTGGAAAAGAGGTAAAAGATGTGGGGAACAGAAACTTGTTATGGATTGTATTGTCAAAACCTTCATAATTATAACCTTATAATCTGTATAAGACTAATAGGAAATTTTCCTTCCTGTGCACAACCACTAACTTGCAATACCTTCTGTGCAAAGAAGATATTTTTAGGCAGCTTACTTTTTAGAGACTCTTATACTGTGGAACAAACTCCTGATGATAATTATCACAGCATGTTTGGCTATACACTCCAAGCAGTACACAGTACAGTGCTTCCTTTGTCTCTTGGCATTGTATTGTTTCTATTTACAGTTACAAATTTATTTGGCATGTACCAGTTAAATGGCAAGGTATCACTTCGAAGGAGATAGTTATAGGTCAACATAGTCTAAACAAATAATATTTATAGCTCAAGAGAGGTGTTAAATTTGGCAGTCTACTGGGCTGTTCCAAGTTTGGAGTGTGATTTTGTAGCTGTGCCCTGCTGTGCACCCGCACCAGAGGGCAGCAGTGGGCAGCCCCTGGTACTGCTTTATTTCTATTTCTAAATATTGGGATGTCCGGGGGTATAAGAGATAGACTGCGGGAATTACACCCCGTGCCAGAGCTCCAGGAAAGAGGATATCCAGGGGTGTGACAGAGACAAACTGCTGGAATTGCATCTCAAGATGCATGACACAGGGAATTCCTGGTCCTTGCTCTGCCAGGCAGAGCACAGTGACTTAAGGGATGGAGGAATGTCAACAGGCTCCTGCACATCTCACCTGAGACTGCCCCAGCGCCCCAGGTGACTTGGCACATGAGGTGGGAGGCTCTGGAACTGGAGTGGAACAATAATGAGGAGGATAGTCCATCTGGCTTGGAGGTGTCACTGAAGTTAATTCAGCCTGTGACCTGTGTCAAAATTGCTTCCAAAGAGAGAGGAAAGACAGGTTGTTGTCATAGAAGATCCTTTCTGAAGGGTACAGAAAGCCCCATATGCAGATCAGGCAGGCTTCTTCAGGAAGTCTGCGTCCATCCTGGGGCCTGGATTAAAGATGTGAAGTGAAAGTGTCCTCCTGTGTCACAGCCCTCTGGTTATTATCCATTATCTGTTTTTTTCAGATAGGCAGTGATGAAGTTGCAGTGAGAAGTTCAAGGGCAATTAAGAGATTCCAGGGCCTTAACTGTTAAGGGATCAGGAGCACCACTGTTGCTCTCCTCTATTCATCCAGTTGGAGGGCAGGAATGATACCATCCAGCAGACCTGATGACATCTGGCTCCAAGCTTGGTGTCATCCACAGAATATAGGGATTTTGGTCATGATGGAGTACGCCTGTCTCAAAGGAGGAATAGGATCTTTGCACAGAAGTTAGCAGGGCTTATCAAAACAGCTTTAAACTAAAATAGGGAAAGGGGTAAAACCATACTCACTAGAGGCAAACTTGAAGGTAGCCCACCAATTTTTGAGTGACAATGTTCTAACATGTTCCTTCTGTCTGCCACTGGAGGTAGGGGATGGAGATCCATATGGCAACAAAGACACAAGGGTCAGGGATGTTTTAGAAACCATGGAAGCTCCTGAGAATGGTCATGTAGGAATTAGAGCCTCTCTCCCCACAGAGTTGGTGGAATCAACAGCTCAACTGAAGTGTGTCTACAACACACACAACATGAGCAAACAGGAGGTTAAGCAGGAAGAAAATTAGGAGGGCCAAAATCCAACTGCAGCTTTATCTGACTATTGCCCTAAAAGACACAACAAAATATTTCTGTGAATGTATCAGCAACAAGTCCATGTCTGTCAGCCTGACTGTGCTGCTGGGGAAGGTCATGGAGCAGATCATCTTGAGTGCTATCCTGTAGTAAGCACAGGAAAACCAGAGGATCAGGCCCAGTCAGCAAGGGCATAAGGCAAGTCTTGCTTGTCTTACCTGATTCCACTCCACAGCATTCTTCTGGAGGAACTGGATGGTCATGGGTTGGACGGGTGTACTCTTTGCTGAGTGAAAAACTGGCTGGTTACCCAAGCCCAGAGTGGTGGTGAATGGAATTAAATACAGGCAGTCACTGGTGGTGCTCTCCAGGACTCAGTGCTGGGGCTCTGTTAGTATCTTTATCAACTCTCTGGATGTCAAGTGCACCCTCAGTCAGTTTGCAGATGACAAGCTGCCTGGGGGTGCTGATCTCCTGGAGGGTAGGGAAGCTCTGCAGAGATCTGAACAGGCTGGATCGAGGGACTGAGGATGACTGTTTGAGTTTCAACAAAGACAGGTGCCAAAGTTCAACCCCATGCATTGCTACAGATTCGGGGCAGAGTGGCTGGAAAGCTGCCTGGTGAAAATGACTGGGGAGTGCTGGTTGACAGCAGCTAACATGAGCCAGCTGTGCCCAGGTGGCCAGGAAGGCCAGTGGCATCCTGGCCTGGATCAGCAATAGCGTGGCCAGCAGCAGCAGGGCAGGGATTGTCCCCCTGTATCAGCACAGCTGAGGTCACACCTCGAGTGCTGTGTCCTGTTCTGGGCCCCTCACTGCAAGAAAGACACAGAGGTGCTGCAGAGTGTCCAGAGAAGGGAAATGGAGCTCGGGAAGAGTCTGGAGCACAGGTCCTATAAGGAGCAGCTGAGAGAGCCGAGGGTGTTTAGTCTGGAGAAAAGGAAGCTTGGGCGTGGCCCTATTGCTCTCTACAAGTCCCTGAAATGAGGCTGTGGCCAGGCAAAGATTGATTTTTTTCCCCAAGTAACAAGTGATAAGACAAGATGAAATAGCCTTAGGTTGTGCTAGGGAAAGTTCAGATTGCACACTACAAAAAGTTTCTTCACTAAAAGAGTGCTTAAACATTGGAACAGGCTGCCCAGAGAAGTGATAGAGTTACCAACACTGAAGATCTTCAAAGGACACATAGGTGTGGTGCTCAGAGTAATGGCTGGACTCAATGGTTTTGAGCACCTTTTCCAATCTAAACAATTCTATGAATGCATTATATCTTGCTGTCATTATGAATGTTTGAATTCTCTGGGAAAAATAAAATTATGGTCAGATCCATTCTAAGGCTGCCTAAGAGTTCACTTAGAATGGAGAGGGGTCACAGAGGACAGAGGTACCAGCTGTTGTGGAGTAGTTGGGCAGTATGGATAATATAATGCTAGGTTTTTTTCTTAAGAGTGAAAGTTCATCCTCAGCTTGCAGTGTCTTTCACTCCATGGACAGTGATACATTTGACACAAACCTGCCAGTGTCAGGTTCAGGGTTCAGTCAGAACCATGTTTCCCTTTTCTGTGCTCAGAGAGTTGAGCTTGTACAGCCAGCACAGCAAGGAGAAAGGCAGTCTGGAACAGCTGACTGTGAGACATCCCATTCTATTCAAATAGGGTGGTTTGTGACCCGGAGTGGGCCACTGCTCTGCAGGCCAGCACACTGCTGCTGCTTGCAGGGAGCAGGGAAGCACAGCAGCCCATACTCAGTTTTGGAACAAACCTCTTAGTTTTTTTACATGACTCAGTCTTGTTGCTATACTCTCTATTTTGATGCTTCACCATCATTAGGAGCTAAAACCCGGGAGAGTGAATACTCATGCACTCCTGTTTTTTGTTTTTTTTTTTTTTAGGCTTTTCTGTGCACTTAAACACTCATAATGGAAGGTAGTGACTTTACAAATTATTTTAATGACAGGAGTGTAATTCACTGCCAATTCTCATTATAAAACATTCTCAGTTCTCCACACCAAATTATAGTGCTAGGCAAAACAAGAACATCCCAAACATGTCCATTTGCTCTCCATGCATGCTAAACTTTTTCTAATTTTCAAAAATATTTTAAATGTAATTGCTTAGAAAAGGAGGGAGGAAATCCCTGCTCTCAGTTACTTTTTATCAGCTACTTTCTCAGAGAAATGTGTACTAAGCAAAATCTCATTTTCTATAAGCAGTTCTCAAATTTAAAGACATTTTTCTCACTCAGCTGAGGTGTCTGATTCCCATTTTACAAGTTTTGATAGGACAGAAATTCATTCCAAGAATGAATGCTGACATATTAACAAACAAGGTGATAGAGTTTGTCTCTGCAAAGAGCAAACTCTAGTGGAAAGCACTATTAATAGTTCCTCATGGGAATGTATGCTCAGAACTCCATTTTGGGACAATATTTAATGGGACAGAACCATGCTGGAGGCCCCTGATACCTACATAGACAGATTATTCTTTCCCAGAGGGAAGGACTTCTGGTTTCATATCATCAATCCTATATCAATTTACCTTCTCACTGCCCCTGTGCCAAACAGAGAAGGTTCCTGCACATTGAAGGTTCCTCTGCTCTTGCTGGTCCAGTGCTGTTCCCAAGATGGGTCCTGTGATCCCATGCTCAGAATGAACCTGAAGGTAGGAGCAGAAGAGAAAGACATTTTGTCCAAGCTGCCTGCACTATGTCAGTGTAAACAGAGATCCCACTTGACCAGGGCTGGGTAATTGAGATAATATTTTGCCCAGCTCTTTGAGAAGTCTGGTCTGGATTTCCTTCACATCCTATAACTGACCTGGGGCCTGTTGGCCATCATCCATCAGGATTTGTGGGTGGCTAGGGACAGATTTTTTATCATGAAGAGAACACAAAGAATTTAGGCACCTTGGCAGCCAATAAAAGCTTTCTGTCTTCCATTCATAAATCAATGTACTACTGTAAAATAAGGAAACTTAGGATTCATATTTATTTATTTACTATTTATCTTAGAAGTTAGTGAGGAATAGCAGAAATATTTGGAAGCCATGAGGGGATGTACTATATAATTAGGCTGTTGTCCCTGCTGATAAATTGTTATAAGCAGGTAGCCAGTTACTTGCATCATTACAAATTATCATACAGTATTTCATGCTTTAACAGATAAGGTATGTCCTTAGTGGCAGCACAGGGTGATCATTCAGACATTGTTGACACAGCTGCTATACATTACAACTGATCAGTTTAATAGTTTACCAATTAACTCTAATGTCAATGCTTAAATATTCTTTACCAAAAAATGATGGATGGTGGTTTTTTTGCCTACTGAGGAACTGCTGTTAAAAGACTGTTTTATAAAAATACATGTGGACTAAAAGGGTTGCACTCCACAGTAGTTAAAAAAGTCTTATACCAAAGTTGCTAATCCATCCCAATCATGACTGAAATTTATCAAATACATTATGATGTCTTTTTGTGAGTAAAAATATAAGAGAAGAAAATTTACTGGCTGCAATTTATTTTTTAGTAGCTGCACCATCATATTCTAAACTGCTAATCAGAAAAAATTCCCACTGCACCTTTCCCTGGCTGCAGTCTCTGTTGGAAGGCTGTGAATGTCAAGTGTTGGTAATGTTCTTCCCTAGAGTTTAAGCCATAAATAAGGACAGTGCAGTAAAGTTTGTCTCTGCTGGAGGAAGGATATGATCTCATTGACTATGTCAGGTTACCATCAGCCATAGGCTGTGTTTGTGAGGATACAAATTGGACAATGTAGTTGTTGAGCTAAAAATCTTGTGAATAACATTTACAGTAGAGGATCCATTTTTTTGGTAAAATAATAACAATGACAAGCTTGATATGTGAAGACGTATCTTAAAATTCATTTTAACTATTAATATGTTAACATTCTATTACCATTGGTTCTTTTTGTTTGATAAGCAACATGTTAGAAAATTTGGCCTTTTTTGATGCTGCATTGGCTAATTAAGAATTATAGCACTTCTACCAGTGGGGCCTGCATATATTCTGGCAAGTGACAAAACTGCTGTCTGTCTTCTTGTAAGGGGAAGTGGGGCCCTTACCTGCCCTTCCAGAACTAAGGAGAGGTTTTGCAGAGACTCTATGGGAATCTAGGTGCCTGACTTCTGAAAGCTGCAGCTGATCACTGCCACCAAGCTACTTGTAAGAGGGAAAGCTATTGACGTGAGCACTCTTGCTAAAAAATAATGAATTATATCTGTTGTTATAAGCCATACAGTCAAGTTGCCTCAGGCTGAATGTCAAATTAACCTCAGGCTGAATGCCATGAAAATAATAGAGACAGAAGAGGCATAGTTGTTAGAACCAAGGGTGTGTAGTGTGCTTATAGGACCACAGGAGTGCCAGTCACTGTGGCTCTCAAAGGCTCAAGTACTGTAACCTTTTGCTGAAAAACAATGAGTACAGTTTGTTTCCCTGGTGGTGTACTTTGGCAGTGATGTAGCTCCAAGAGTTTTCTTTATGCTGCTTCTTGGAAGGGTAAATAGGTCAGTTGTTGTTTCACATTCCTGAGGTTTGATTAATGCTGACACTATGATTAGTTGTACTCAGGGCTGTCATGTGCAGTGGAGAGGCTGGGTAGCAGAGGGTGGCACTGGAAACCCACCTGGGATTGCACTGGTGCCTGTTCTCAGCTGGGGATTCCAAAGGTAAACCTGTCCTGCAGCGACCAACAATGAATGCTGGTGATGGCCAAAGTCATCAGACTGTGGTCCACATATGCCTATTAATGCTGCTTACAGCTGTCACTCATTTTATTTAATTTTCAATGTTTTTTATTGAATAAAAACAGGTCTACAGCCTTAGCTACACTATTACTTACATGGGGACAAGAAATGTCATTTTACACTGGGTAGAATATATATACTCTAGCCAAAACACACACACACATATATGTGTATGTGTGTGTATGTATGTGTAT
This sequence comes from Cinclus cinclus, assembly GCF_963662255.1. Taxonomy (NCBI): domain Eukaryota; kingdom Metazoa; phylum Chordata; class Aves; order Passeriformes; family Cinclidae; genus Cinclus; species Cinclus cinclus. The sequence continues at coordinate 63,610,248 of NC_085050.1, read as the reverse complement.
ATATATATATATATATATATATATATATATATATATTTATATATTTATATGTCACTTACCAGTACATTATCCATTTTCTTCTTGATCATGGATTAGTTAATTTTTCTCAAAAAGGACAGAAAAGGATAAGAAAAGAGGACTTCCACTCTACAAATGCAAAAATATCGGAAGAACCTAAATATTTTGGGCCCAGTATGTGATGCCAGTATGTGATGTAATTTATTTTTAAGTGACTGTTTAGCATTCTCTAGGATTGTCTGTGTTCACTTTAGCCCCCAGTGTGTTCTGGTGCAGCTGTGAGGACTTGCAGCCATTTTGAATTAAGCTCTGCAAAGGCACTTGGTTCTACAAGCTGTAACATCTACCCTGGAGAAACCTGAGCTAGCATCTGAGCTAGCTGACTACAGCAATTAGAAATATTTGCTTGGGGAGCATTAAGCATCCCATCCAAGGTGCAGATATGCAAAGCAACTAAAAGGGAGGATTTCTGGTGAGAGAGAACTCAGAAAATTATTGCTGCTTGTGAAAAATCTGTGTTAAGGACCTTGCCCACATAGGAAGATGGTGAGATTAGGGCAAGAAGGCTCAAGGCTGCGTCCAGCTGCCTTTGTCACTGAACCTAGGTTTTCTTTCTGTGATCTTGGGTCTCCTTTTCTACACACCTATTTTTCAAACAAAGCCATTTATACAGGGGTTTGGTTTGGTTTTTTTCCAGGAGCTTGGTCCACTCAGTGAAAACTATCCATTTGGTTCACAAACACTGTATGAGAAAAAGGAAATCATTACATCATACTTTGATTAAAGATTTAATACCTTTTTATAATTATGAATTCATGGGAAGGCAGTGAGCATGGGATTGAGTTTGAAGTTCTTGAGTACAATATGCTCTAGTGATCATAAATCCTCCTACTTCTGCTATCCTCAAGCTTGCTCTTTCCTTTCACCTCCACCATATCTCAATTCTTTTCTGTGTTCTCCATCCAGTCATACAACTCAAATTCCACTGCTGTTCACCAGCAGCATCACTGATTTCTGCTCCTAAACCTTCACAATGCTGTAGATAGAAAGCCTGTTTTATATATATGTACACACACACACACACAAAATGTTCTGCTTGCCTTGGAAGCTCTGAGATGTAATATGTCAGTGAAGAGTCTGCTGGAGACCACCTACACAGTGCCAAAAAAATCTCCTCTGTAATTATGTAAATAAAAAAATAAGCCACTCAGGACTTGGCTGAGTTTATGCAGGTTTTCTAGGCTGCCAAACTTGAAAACACTACCAAAAAGCACAGTTTTTAATTAAATACTTATAAACATTTTCTTTATATGAAAGAAATGCATATTTTCTGCTAATTTGTTTTTGGAAATGAGTGAATTACTCTTAAAGTGACTTAAAAGAAAATCACTAGCCTGAGTAAATAATTCAGTGTAGGAAATTCCAGCTCCAACAAGTTCATTTTCATAAAAACAAGGGTAACTGAAACTGAGTCTTATTGTTTGAGACCCAGTTGTTGAAGGGCTACAAAAATGAATAGTGCCTTTACATATTACTGAAACAAGACTATTTTCTCAGCCCTAATATCTCTGAAATTCTCAGTGCCTAATTTTCTAAGAAGACAATGCTTATGCAGTCACACATCTGTGTGTGTTTTCATATTTCCATCCTCACCGCATTTTTTTTAATTCAAGGCCTAATTTTGTTGTGTAGCTCACATTTGGAAGAGGAACATACAGGACCCTTCTTCAAGTCTCCCACCTAAATCTGGGCTAACTTTGACATCACAGAAGGTTGCTCCAGGTTTGGTTGATTTTTCAATACCTCTGAGGATGGAGCTTCTACAACTTCTGTAGGGAGCCTCCTTCACAAATTTATTTTCTTGCAGATTATGTTGGGACTGCTTTTATAAAACATACTAATATCAATGTCCAAATTAACTGTTCTGTCAAAATGCTTTCATTTTTTTGCTGTATCTCCTTGAGGTCTTGGTATGAGTACAAAATCAGGTGCTTGAAAAAAATTTTGCTTGTTTCTCCAACCACAACATTGAAAGATTTGAACATGAATCTAGGGGGGAAAAATTGATAAAAGAGAAGTGAAACCTTCAAATTGTATTTTATTGTGCCATCTGTTGAAATGTAATAAAAAGGGCAATGAGCTTGTTAGACAGTCACTATGATTGTTGTGAGAAATCACAAAAAATATCCATTGCTGACAATACGCATTTTTCAGGGGGACCCTGTTTATGCTACTGCATTCAAAGATGGGATTCTATTATCTAAATAAAAATAACCGTTTCAAAAATCTGTCTTGTGTTTTCCATTAATTTAGAATACATAAAGGGGATTTGCAGAACTTATTTGGGAAATTTCAGAGTCTTCCTGCTTTGAACGATCTTAATGGATGGGCTGAAAGTCACTCAGAAATCTATTGTGGCTTTATACTTACATTTTTTTTCCTCCCACATGTAGGTCCCAAAATGTAGTTTCCTGATCCAGATGCTGTGCTTCTCTTCTGAGTAATGGTCCAGCAGGCAGGAAGCTGGGGATGGCAAGGCCAACACAAAACTCTGCTGGAGCAGTGAGCAGGCTGCAGAGTCAGGTAAGGATCACTCAAACAGCATGACATTTTTGGAAATTTCAGCAAGGCTTTTAATGTTACTTTGCAAGCCAACATGAAAAGTAGGTAATAGAGCAAATTTAAGGCTTGGAAACATCACCAGTATTTTAAACTAAATCCCTAAACTCTATAATTTTTACATTGGTTTTTCCACTCTTTGTTATTCAGTTATGCCAGAATTACATTGTAAATAGGTCTGGAGTTTTTTCACATTAATATTATTCAGTTGATTTGTGGCACAGGATGTTCTAGCCAACTTTTCTGGTTGGACCTAATCCCTGTGTCTGGCTGATACGTCACAACATGTGAGGCCAAAACCTCTGATCCTCAAGAGTGTTTAGTACAGGGGGGAAATCCTTTAAAGTGTTCAGCCTCTGTAGAACTCCAGATCTCTCCACACATCTCCTAGATGTTTCAGTAGCAGTTGCATTTCCAGTAGACAGTGTGGCCAGGTGACCTTTTTATAACCCTAAAGTCATTAGCATTTGGTGTTGTCCCAAAACAGGCTGTGCAAAAGTCTTCACTGTTTATAAAATTTTTGCAAACAAAGGAATTAATGTTCATTGGCTACAAGTCAAGTAGTTCTTTTAATCATACTAATTCTCTTATTGATTATGATTCTTATGTTAATAAGTCCTATGCTCAGTCTTTCTCATCTTTTCTGTTGCCTTTCCAGTTTTTCTGCAGAAGTCACAGAACCAATTAGTCATCTCAAATTTGCATTAATTATTGATTACCCAATAACTTTGTATGATTTCATGTGAAGGGTCAGAGTGATTGCATCAGTCTTAACTTTTATTAGAAGCAAGAAAATATAAACCTGATTTTTGGAGAAAAATTTGGAACTCAAATGTCACCAACGAAGGCGATGGAAAGTTGGAAGCAGGTCATGAGTCACTGTCTTGAGCATGCTTCCACAATGATTGCCAATAGTACATGTAAATAACCTAAGATTATTTATTCTTCTAAAGCTGTGAAAAAATCAAATACATGACAGGCAAATAAGTCTTCATTTACACTGAGCATTTCAAATACACATTCAGTCAGTGTTGCTTTGACTACAGGATTTCCTCAACAGCTCTTAAAAGAATACAAAAAGCCATTACTCTTGTAGCAAGATGCAGACACAGGATTGTGCGACTATCAGAAAGAAAATTTGTTTTGCCCTCCAGACATACTAATGTTGCCTCTGTTATAACTTACCTATTTAAATGCCTTCATCCTTCACGATAATTTAAAAGAACTCTCATGTATTCTGGAAGCAATTCTGTTTGCTTCCAAAGCCAGTGAACATTTTAAAATACAACTGTATACCACTACCCCTTTTTAAAGGTATATGTAAGACTGGCATTGTTGCTGTTACTCTATCACATGTTAAATTAATAATTTTATGCTATTTCTTATATTTATACACAGTGAATGATGTAGCTATGAAGGTACAAACAAAGAGACAATATCCTTCTCAATAAAGCTTAGTATCTAAAAACATATAGGTAGAACGTATAGGTGCAACGTCTTTGTTGAGCCCCTAAAAAGTTAAAAGTGCAGAGAAGATGAAAATATAAATCATAGTAGAATTATCTACTGTTAGGAAAAAAAGCTGAGGGATTCCAACATTAAGAACAAATATATTGTTATGCACTCTGCGATTGTTTTGTACAGATTTTTTTCCTTTAATAATCATTGAGGACTTGAACTATGTGATGTTTTTCTAGCTGAGCTATCTCTTCACTTGTTTATAATAGAGATTGTTTATACAAAATCATCTTAAAAACTGCACAAAAGCTAACTTAAGCACATTCTGATAATGTCAGGAGTTTCAGAACAGTTTCCAGAGATCAGCTCAAGGAGGTATCACTCTCTGAAGAAGACAGGTAGTTACAACATTACCAGAAATTTAAGGACTAAGATTGACAATAATTTTCCAGAAATCAGATTGGCCTTCTGTTATTGAAATGACTGACTGACACAGTCTCTGTCTGTTGGCCACTTTTTTGTGGGTTTGTTATGGGTTATATTCACACACCTGAAGAAAAGAGGCCATAAACAAAAAGTTAGAAAGTAGCTGGTCCTTGGGAACTTGACAGGGAAGCAGTCAAAGAAGATATTAATTTATAGGCTCACAAATAACCCCTTACATGAAGAAGCTCCTGTTCAGTGCAAGTCTGTGAGCTGTGATGCTCTTCAGCGGTTCTAGAAGGTCATTGTTAAGGAGACTGCTGAAAGTTTTCCCCTGACATGTTTGTTTAGTATAAACCACTAAAATAACATAAAAATGAGACCAAAATTACAAAAGAGTGAGGAGATGTATGTTTCATCTGGTATCTTGCTTCACCAGATTCTAGGAGCGACTAGTGCAAGCAGGATTTTTCTCCTGTCCATGTTTCAATGAGTTCAGCCCTCTGACATCCCCTGCCAAAGCTGGAATCAGACTTTTTTTGCAAAGCTGAATGAAGATGTGTTCTGCCTCCAAGTTTTCCAGTTGGTAGTGGGAATAAGGGGGAAAGCATGAACCAACCATTCCAGAACTTATGAAAAATACAAATTTTACAATTGTTGCCAGGGACAAAGAGATGTAATATTTTCTGTTCCCTAGGTCCTAAGTGAGGATAACAAAGTCTCTTCCATGGGTCATTCTACTGTCTCTTGAGATCCTCCTGCCTATGCATTTTGTCTAGTGACTGAATCACGGGCAGGGTAGTGGAATGACATCGTATCAGTGTCCAGCACAGATTTGTGAATCACTGTTCTGTCACAGCATTCAGGGGTAGTTACCCAAGCCAAGAAGTAATACTTTCCTGAATGAAATTATTGTGGGAAAAGTTTATTCAAAGCTTTTTTTTTTCCCTTTGGCTTTTTTTTTTCCTGAAGGAAAGAGAGAAAAATGTCACCATGGCAACTTACTTTCAGATGAAAACATCTTCAAGAGGCAGTGTATTCGCAGTTTTATTTTTTTTTTTAATTAAAGAAACCTCCTCCTCTAAATAGAATCTAGAAGTTTCACTTCATCTCAAGACAGGTGATACATTAAGTCTTTTCATAGGGAATGTGGGATTTTGTTGGACTGACTACAATTACAATCCCCCAGCAGTTTCTATCAGAGGTCCTGGGGAGGTTAGACAGCAGTTGAGGGAGGAAAAACCTCAGAGTGGCATTTGTATGTACTGATTTATGGAAAATGGGTATGAAAATAACAGTTACTTTGATGAATCCTTTTAGTTATAAAATAGTAAAGTTTATATTAAAAATATATTTGTCATGCAATCCTCTTTTTTATGCTCTCAGACAGCTTCCAACTAAACTTACAAGGAAAAGGATGCTATAAATGTAGCTGTTTCTCCTGCAACATGACACAGTGCACCAGATGATTTATCTCACAATACTCTTTGCAAAGTAAAGTTGTTAACCTTTATGTCTTGGCTGAATTCTTGTGTGGGAATTTTCCCTGTCTCTTGAATCCTAAGTATGCTTTTCTTCACTTCTCCTTGTCTCACATTTAGGCAAACTTTTTGGCTGAGAGCCTTGATTTGCATGATTTGTGCTCTTCTCTTCTTGGTCCTTAATTGCTCTGAAATTTTTCTCATTTAACCAGATGTTTGTGTTTCCCAGAAATCCTCTACCTACAAGTAGAGAGACTGCTCCTGTGACTTCCCATTTTCCACAGAAACTAACCAGATAACTATGCAATTTTACTTTTTAATTTTGTTTTATTACAATTCCAGACAAACACTGTATTATTTAATGGGCTACAGCTTTTTTGCCTGCAGTCATGCTCATTTTGTTTCATACAAAAGAGATGTTTCTCACCTCATTCTCCTGTTCCACACAGTTAGAGACTAACCCCATTTTCCTGATCCCTTGCTTCTTTTCAGAATGAAAGGTTGTGCCATAATTTGCCTTATCTTAGACTTTTCAAGCATATTTGAGTGGATTTCACATACAACTCTCTGGGCTACTAAAGAGGCCTGATTTTCAAGTTTTTTGCAGTAAATGATGTGATTTTCGTGTTACATCATGATACTAATGGAAAGGGGAGATGATAAAATAGTATATCAACAATAAGGTCTGGAATCACATGAATCAGCTACAAAATTTCTCATTCTATCTGCTGCTAATTTGCAGATAAAATCACTCATTTAGCTTGAGAGGTATGCTGTGGCAATTTAGACTTAAATTTCTGTCTTCTTGACCCTGTGACTGGGATAGAATTAATTTTCTTCCAGGTACCTGGTATAATGCTGTGTTTTGGAACTCAGATGAGAATGATGTTGATAACACTCAGGCTTTAGCTGTTGCTAAGTAGAGTTAATCCTGATATACAAGGACATCTTATCCTAAGATTGACCATTTTTGCTACCAGTCTTTAAGAAAAAAATCTCCAAGTGCCAAATAAATCAGGACTAAAATTTTGTTTAGTCTGCAGAAAACAACTGATTCAACCAAGATCAAGCATAATGCAAATTCAGAGGTATCTTTTACTTACCCATTCTGCTCAGCACCTCCCCATTCAGAAACTCTTATGAACATGATGGCAAAAGGCAATATTTAGATGTCCTGGAAGGTGCTTCCTCTTCTTTTTTGTATCCTTTTCCATTCTGAGAAGTTGCTGTTACGACAAGAGATTAAGCTGTGATACGCAGTTGCAGATGTGTTGTGAGACAAATAGCTCCTCCAGAACATTGAAGATTCTTCTTTAGAAGCATTATGTCGGTAGCACTGAAGTTCTGAGGGCAAAATATTTGGTTTAGTAGCCAATCTCTCAAGAACAATTCCTCTGTGTATCCTCAATCAACAAATGTAACTTCTAAGGAGCAGGATGGTTGTTTACCTGAAAATCTACACTGGCATTCAGGAGCATGGGCATAAACCCAGTTGAAAACTCTGCTATAGGTACCTGCTGTTACCATTTGCATGGTCTCTAGCTGATCAGAATGCAAACTGTAGCTTTCCTTTATAGCATTTAAATGTAACTTATTTCATGTTCTACTTTTGAAACAATTCCTTCTTTTTTCTTTCTTCTTCTTCTTCTTCTTTTTTTTTTTTTTTTTTTTAAGGACAAAACCCCCACTCGTCTCCTGCCCTCATGTAACCAAAAATATCTCTTAGATTCATACGATTTTTATGGTTGCTGTAGATTATTTTCCATAATTTAAATGAAACATGAATATTTCAGATCTCAATTTAAACTGTGTGCAATTTCAGGATACACAGGTCACAGTGAGGACAAAGTAGCTTTCTAGTAGTTTTCATCCAGCTAAAGATTAACAACTTGATAATAATGCAAATTTATGTATTTTTGTGCACATGTGACAACTTCTAACAAGAAAATAATTTGATCAAAACCCTGAGCAAGATAGGGTGTTGAGAGGGAACTCAAGTTCTGTATTACACTTAGTAAAAGTGACTTTTCAACAACAATGTGGTTCAGTAAGATAAAGGGCAACAAGTGATCCTCTGCCCTCTTTAGGACCTGAGAGGTTTTGCCAGTACCTTTCCTGACAGTTCAGTGCTCAAGCCATATCTAACCATTTTTTAAGCTTCCAAAATCTGCTTTATCAGTTGTGATTTGTCTCAAAGCAACTTATGACACCTGTTTTGTCCTGACTTAAATATCAGAAAACAAAATATCCTTCATTTAAGTGATGAAAATAATTTTTTATTTCTGTTTATACTTTAATTATTTTCTAAAAGATCATTTTTTATGATTCATATAACTGATTAAAATTTTTGCAAATGTAAAAAGTCTTTATTTTAACATCCTACTTGACATTTCTAACCAGAAATAAATGAAAATGCTATATTTTAAGCAATTTTTTCAGTTATACATTCAGTTGCTTAGCTGTTACAAAGGTTTTATCCTATAAAATTGTAAACAAAAACTTTTTTGCTTTCTGGTTTGTTTTTTAATTTACTTACAATTTTTGTCAGTCTGGATGCCAAAGAAACAGGACAGGAAATAGCACGATCAAAGAATATTTGAATCTTGTCTTGTGTGAGTTAAATGTGACTAGCTAAACAATTTCTGAAACAGAAGAAAAAAAGTAGCATTCTCAAAGTAATACTTATTATTTTTGCTTGCTGTCCCTCAGACTTTCTGAAGACAGGGAAGCAGTTTTGCAAAATATGTGCTAAGAATTTGAGTAGTATAAATGCTTCAGTCTTACTGGAATGAATAGAATAAACTGATATTTATCATCCCTTCAGCTGACCACAAACTTGGGTTGGTGGGAAGCAACTTTGCTACATGCCCTGAAAAGTTTTACACATTCCTGCCTTGGTGTAAAAAGTAATCTTGAAAGTATGCTACATTTTCCCAGGTATTTAGAATTAGTAAACACAAGCCCTTGTTTTTTGCAATTAAGAGTTTAAAACTAAGAAAGAAGAAATTTATTTTCTCTCAGTTAGATTGCTCGGTTTTGAAATGATGAAAATATTCTCACAGTGCCTAGTGAATTAAAAGAAAAATAAAGAGATCAAACTCACAACGAAATAAAATACTTATTTTCAGGAAAAGGGTCGACACCAGCATCTCCTCCACTGTAATGTCTGAAAATAATATGTATGTTTATTCAATTATTTATTTATTGTGACTTTCAGAAAGCTCAATCTGACCTAAAAAAATGAAACTTATGTTCTCTTAGGTTACACATGCTTGTAAAACCACTGCTCTTCAGAAAAAAACATTATGAAGAGGCCTCATTAATGTAATATTTTAAATTACTTGCCATCATATTTTATGTTTAGAAGTTAACAATGGCTGTAAAAATTGAAATGTAAACTGAAAAAATACTTAAACAGAAGAAATATTTACATAAAATTCTAATCAACTAATTAAAAAAATTATCTATGCTGTAAACTGCAAGGGGAAAAGGGCTAGAGAAGTTATAAACTTGAAAATGCTAGCCCTAAATCTAACAAGATGGATAAGCAGTGTCTCTTACTGGAAAACAAAGATAAATGAGGCAGGTATCAATAAGTTCTTCCCTTGGTATTCTCAGCTGGAAGTAGTTGGAGACATCAGGCTTTGCTTGCAGTCAGCTCTGCTATTCCTAAATTGTGTGTGCTTCTCTAATTCATATCAGGAGTGTGGACCTATTTCAGCCTGCTATGAATATAACCTCATCCTATTTCCCATAAGGTATGTACTGCAGGAGACAAGCACAGGCTAATGAAATGTCATTATATGGGACATAATTCTTCCAGCAGGATTTTCTGCAGGCCTTTGAGTATGCAGAAGCTGTGTAAAGAAGTTTTAATATGAAACAGGTCATCAGCAAGATGACTCCTGTGGCCACTCTGAAGCAAAACTGTTGCTGGCTGTCTATACAGGTATAAGATAAAGATCAGTAATGTCCTTCAGGCTCTGAAAGCAAAAGGTAGAAAACCCAGTGGGACAAAAGCAGACACAGCAACTTGCAGGCTCAATGTCTAAGTGTAAAAGAAATGAGAGCGTTAAATTTAGCCTAATCAATTGCAAGAAAGACTCTCTGAGGCAGCCTACAGCAGTGACAGGAATGCATAATAAAAATATCAAGCATGTAAAATCTCAAAAATTAATTAGGAAGAACATTTGTTTCCTGGGTCTCTAATGCTTCTGGACCTGTTCTTGCAAAAGCTTGGAAAACTTCAAGGATTGTTCTTAGGAAGAATAGTCCAGTGCAATAGTTTTCAAATTCAACTACTGGAGAGTAGGAGAAAAAAAATCAGTGACCTTAGAAGTTTAGAAATGTAGGTTTTGGGGAAGACAAGTGTAAAATACTTCAGCATGCACTTTTCAGCCATATTTTACTATGCTGATTAGCCAGTTTGCATGTCCTATGGAAAGGGCACAAGGAACATTGGAGATGGTTTGTGCTCTCTTGAGCCTTCAAATAAGGCTCAAATAAATGTTTGCCTTGGCAACAGCTCTGGTTTTCATTTGGGAGTTGGGGTAATCTATCAAAGTAGCAAGAACATTTTCACTCTGACCTGAGACAGATGCAGCACAGCTACATTTTGTACTGATTTTGTTCCCCTTCTGGAAACAGGCACCCAGTACTATCACTTAAGTTTTTGGTTTTTTTTAAAAAAAACCCTCAAAGAATAATGCTTACATGTACAGAGACAGCTGGCTCCTTGGTTCTTTGTGGTCCCACACTGAAATGCCCAGAGATTTATTATGAGCAGTATGTCGCAGAGAATGCAGACATAAGACTTGAATATAAAGCTAAGAGTGAATATATTCCAGCATATAGTCAGGGAAGTTTCAGTAGCCAGGTGGCAGCTTGGGACTCATCTGTGGTAATGCCCTCAAGACATATTTTGGCATGTGTTTCTATGTGCATAATGCCTATTACGCTTTTTAGACCAGAAGGTGCCAGGCTGTATGTGTATGGCCATATATTTTTGGTCACTTTTAAATTTGATTACCAGCCATGAGGCCCTTACATGGTGTTTGGGTAGTTATCTGTCAAAAACCAACTTTGTTGTTCTTTGTAAGACAGCAAAGAAAATTGTTTGCAGCATTGTGCTTCTATTCAGGACAAATATGTACCTTGCTCTGGTGGCAGGGAAGCAGCAAAGCTGTTGAGAAAACAAAGAAAATCCTATGTAAGACAGCAAGGTTGTATTGCCTTCAGAAAACTGAGCTGTGCTCAGGCACACAGTCTGACATAGTTATTAATATCACCAGTAATTTTTTTATTCTTAAGTAGAGACCGTGAGCACAAGGCAGACAAAACACTGTGTCAGCCCTTGTTTAGGATGACATAAGACTGATTTCTAGCTTTACCATTCAATAGAGATGAAAAGACTTGGTTGAAAGAAAATATTATGGAGAAATCTGATCTTTAACTAATCCTCCCTGTATGCTTTACCACAGTGCGGATGTTGCACATACATGACTACTGTATTGCACTCAACCCCGTTACATATGGAAAAAAGTGGTTCAGTGTGCAAGCTCATAATGGCTACATTCCAAAAAAGTCCATTCAAAATTTACATGAAAGGGGGAGATTTCTGTAGCGCAGACGCTAGAGCTTTTCCAATAATCACTTCTCCTGTATCCAGACAAGAGACTGATTGTCCTGTTGCTGTAAGTCCTATTTCATTATTATTTATAAGTGATTTCTAAATAACATAAAGCAGAAATAATTTGTTTTCCAAATTTTCTTTCCTTTTCCATACCTATCCTATATGAAATAAATCTGTGAATACTAGAAATACTTTGTTCTTCTTTCTTAGAATCCTGATTCTAGTTGTTTTTTTTTTCTTCCTATTGATCTGTTTACAGTTGTTTGTGTTCTGCTTCCTCAGTAGTTCAATGAATCTGTTTTTTCCTGGTTAATATTTTGGTCAAACTCTCAAGAACTCTGGAAATTAAAATTTCATTGGTTTCAGGAAAGCTATGGCAATTATCACATATTAGGATTTATTTCTCCTCTTTAAAGAACATTAAGAGCAGAAGAAAAAGTAGCATGTTTCAAACTGCATCCTGCCTCTTTAATTCAGGATCCAGCAAATTCCAGTAGAAGCATCACTGTAAGAGAGGACCATAGATTATAATTCTTTTAAAAAAAGCTCTGAAAATACTGCCTTACTTCACAATTTTGAGAACTGCACTTGCTATTTTTAGTCTTTTATCTATTACAAGTGTGTTACAGACCTCTATTAGTGTATGGTCTTACAGTTTTTAAACTGAGTATTTTGCTAAGGATATTATTTGTCCACCAGTTGTTCCTGTAATAACTATTTTTATGGTCTCAGAGTTTCCAGTCATATGCATCAACATGACAATTTATATTTTTTTGCTGTTCAAGTTTCCATGTTTAATGCTAACATCCTACACCTAAAAGCACAAAAATTTCATCCATAATTGTGTTCTCATTCCCTGTTGGGTATTTGTTGCTATGATAAAAATATCACATATAATATTTACAAGGAGTTCCCAACAGCAAATGTATAGATCAGGACACATTTGGCTAAAAATTTTAGTTCTGGGTCTCTTTTGTGTCTCTTATTAATGCCCTTTACATTTTGAATCTCCTGTTATTCTCACTGCTTATTTATCTGTGAGAATTTATTCTGAAAGGCCTTGTAACTAATTATTTCCTATTGCATCCTAGAGGATATCATTTGGGGGTAAATGGTCAAATCTAACCATCTGTGCTCTACAAAGGAGTTGGGTTTTTTGCTGTGTACTTCTTCTTTACTGTGTATTTGAGCTAAATTAATTTTGCCACTAGCAAAACTTAGGGAGTCTCTGTGTGAATCGTGTTTGGCAAGCTAACCTAGCATTAACATCCTTGCATCAAGAAAGCATTAAGTTGATCTTTCCCAATTTGAGGAGTGATTGATGCCTTGAAAAGAATGACATTGCATGGAAGGATGAAAAGAGAAAGAAGCATATATTAGCTTTCTTTCCTGGCTGGCTTTTGCCATCTGGCAAATATAAGATCTATAGCCAAGTATGGGACGCATCTTCACAAGGCAATGGTCTGAGCTCTGGGCCTCAAGCATGCTTTGCAAAATATAAAGGTCAAAGGAAATATTTAACTTCTTAAATCTCAGCTTCTGAAGTTTAAGGTATCGAGTGGAATAGCAATGACTCTGTGACCTTTTGGCAAAATTTTCAAACAGACATTGCAAACTTTACTCTCTAGCATAAATGCCAATTAACAGGAACATAGAAGAGAAGGAAGAACTGTCAAAGCAAATCAACAACTACTTAAACAAACAAAGAACATATAAATACAAAATGTGTTTAAACTGAGAGGCTCCTGCCATGCTGATTAACTGAGAATACTCTTTTGAAGGTTAACACTTCTCTAATACATCAGAACAAGTGGTGTAGTACAGTACTCCACAAGAATGTCACCATTGTAGAACAAAACAAATAAAAACTGTAGCTCTTAGAGGAAGTGAGGTGAAAGAGAAGTAACCAAATAGGAATCATATTTAAAGAATACCTAGTTTTAATGCTGAGAAAAAATGCTTTAGCCAGCCTAACTCTAGCTAAATACAAAACTTCTAAGAAAGCACTTTATGTCATAAAAGCTTAAACTTTTAATAAAGGCATGGCTTGGCTCTCAGTCAGACTAGCATTCAGCCACGTGATTCAATTTAAGACCCAGTATTCCACTGGCTCGCTTTCTGGTTCAGTAAGTACAAGCCAGACTTCCCAGCATGGGAAGCTCACTCTGTGCCTTAAAACTGAGGACAGCTGCCAAAAACACCTGGTGGAGCTTGAGGGCAGATTTCCGAGGCTTCTGTGCAAAGATTGGTAGGAAGGGAGAGGAGGATTCAGGCACCATGACAGAGCAGAAGTCACTCTTTAATAGTCGTGGCATCAAAAGTTATTCAGAAGTTAGCAGAGGTGTAAAATAAATTTCTTCGACAGTGTGTTTGAGGACTGTACCTATAGGTAGCATCTCTGCCAGAGTTTCTTATGGTATCAGAGAACATTAATGTGGTTCTCTGTCTTTATCAATTTGAATAACTACATTCTGACACTATTTCATATTCAGGGTTTTTCTTTTTTTGTTTCCCTTTGGTTATTTCCTCTAAGAAGCCTAAATGAACTTAGGAATGAAGGAGCAGAGAGATTCTTTGGTGAATTTGCTCCATTGAGCATTTACTCCATGACAAGGCACTAAGAACATATCTGTCCTCTAAAACTTACTCATAATCCATGAAAATTTGATTTCAAAATTACTTATTTAAGGGCTCAATATGGAAACATCTATCTAGTTCAGAAGTACTGCTTTCTTTATGGGCTCCATTCCTCTTCCAGTCACTTCCATTAGTTTACAAAATCTCTACTCTCCATGGCTCCTCCCCTGGAAAAAAAAAAAAAAAAGTAGAAAAGTCTCTTGGTATAAGACTAGGGAAAAAAAGTTGATTTTCTTCTCAGTCTTATAGACTCTGACATTCTGCATGCTTCTGAGCAGAGAGGAGGAGCTCCAATATTATGCACAATACAAAACCTTAAATGGATGCAGCGCTCTAGTTGTGCAGCTACTTGGCTCTTTGTGCTCTTGAAGGTAATTGCACTAGAGCAAGAGGACAGAACAATTAATTAGTGGAGCCAACAAGCAGAAGATAGCAGAACAAGAGCCACGGGGTGAGGTTTTGCTGGGGGAGGAGGCAGAGTTCTCTAAAGGAGGCTCTAATTATTGTGGCAAAAGAAACACTGAACAAGAATTGTTGCAATGACACAAATGAGAGGCTGTAAAACGCAGCCTTACATGATGTAGACAGGACTTGAATACGGATCTAAAAGACCCCTACTTTATGTGTGAGACGTTGCTCAATAAAATGTCAAAGGACTGGGGAGAGCTGGAGGTGATGGTAAAATTTTAGAGGGAAATTTGCAGCAGCAACAGAAAAAAGATTTAAAGTACTTTGTTGCACAGGAAGCCAGAGAGAAAATGCTGACGACATGTATTTGTAGAACAGGGGAGAAGAAGAGACTGACTAAAATAATAATAACAAATAATGTGCACGAAGTCTATTGCACTACAGAAGGAAGATGGGAAATGGGAAAGTAGATGGTTACAATAGGTGTTTGAGAAGAGTGATTTGCTCATGGGAACAAGGAAAGGAAAGGGCTGATCAAGGAAAAGAACTGTGTGCTAGAAATCAAGAAGTTACAGAAAATTTGAGAGTAATCAAAAATTAAGAAGGTTATATTTTTAGGCCTCTGGGTTTTTTATATGTAGGGTAAGAGTTTTCTGCAAATGGTGAAAGATTCTCAGGACATTCCAGGATTTTGAAAGAAGTGGACATAAAGTTCTGGCAGGGGAACATAGTGAGGTCTGAGCCGCAAGTGTGATACAGTCATGAAGAAAACACTGGCAGTAGTTCTCTTTTTCCCATAGAAACTGAAAATATTATCAGCAGTTTCTAAATCCCTCAGAAGATCTGAGTACGCTGTACGTTTCCGGTCATTTGTTTTCAAGAACAAGGAAGCAGATGAGGAATAAAGATATAAATAAAGAATAAAAATACTGTTCAAAATAAGGAGAGAAAAGAGAAGACCTTTGCCAATAGCACCAAATGGCAAAGCCAGGAAATAGACTTTTAATTTATGCATATCTTATCTCAAGCATTCAAGGAGATGCTTATAAGCAAATATTAATAAAGAAGTTTAGACATATGGTGTTTAGGGAGAAATATGTAATTTTAACTGTCTGTATTTTCCATCATGTGTAACTTTAATACTGTAAAAAGCCATGAATATTTTCTTTTGAGTAACTTAGATTATTGTTTCTGTGACAGCCAAATCAGCAAAGTCATTGGCTATTTCTGCTTTGTTAAAGAAATGTTTTTTTCATTTGCTTATAGGTTTGTTTCTTTAAAGAGGAAACAATACTCATTTACCTTAGATATCACTCAGAGGTAGCTGCTCTTAAAATGCATAATTTAGATTCATTATTAAAAACCAGCATTCCTTTCCCAAACATTATTGTATATATAATAACTGATTTTTGGAAGAGAATATATTCACTTCCAAAGGCTTTAATCTTTAGAGTAGTTAGTAATCAGGACACAAGCTACAGAAAAAAAATATTTATGTCTGTAAATATGAGCTGCTCCTTTGGCCAGTGCACAGAAGGGTAAATACCAGAGAAGAAAAGAAAACAGAGAGTAATTAGTTAATGATTACACAGAGTAAGAAATCAAAACCAGACATTATCCCAGGAAAGTTTTTACATTACAACACTATGGGTTCAAGCCAGGAGAACAATTTGTAAAAGCTTCTAAGCCAGCTAGCAAGGCTTCTGTTGTTGAATAATAGTTTGGATGAAAGAATTAAGTGATTCAAGTAGAAAATGGCCTTGCACTGATGAAAGGAGTGTGTTGGGAGATGTAGTTGGCATTGAAACCTCTTTATGAATGAATGGAGTACCCTTTAGAGTATGCATGTAGTATACATTTCATATATTTATCATCAGTACAAGACTTCTATAACTTCTAAAACTAAGCATTTATTTTACATTAACAATTATAACTTTATTACAATAAAGGTTACCTGCAATATTGAGGAAAACCAAAGATGCAGACACCATTTAATCATTAAGAACACGGTGTTCCACTGTCATTACATTGAACAATTATTAAAAATAGGGAACAAGTGACAAACTAATGATAACCCTGCTCCATTATTCACTAGATATTATAATATATTATTTCCTCACTATGAACACTTTGTTCTGCAGCATAAATTTGACCATGCATTTAGACTGGGACTCCCTCTCAAATCAGCTTTTTAAGGCCCTGTAAGACTAATTTTAAATTACAAAGCTGGTTTGTGCTTGTGGACTGACTCATCATAAGTCTTTCATATTTTAATTAGTTGCCACCTCTTCTAATTTCATAAAAACTGGCTTTTAGACTGATAAAAATGTTTAGCTATTGAAAAATATTTCTAGTATACTTTAAATTATTTTCTTAAAACTTGGGGTTAAAACATGTTTTCTTCAGCTGTATTCACCAATCAGTTTTAAAATTTCTTTCAATCTACTTGGAGTTTCCCCATAAGGCTACTTCTGAACTTCACTTAAATCATCATAATAAAAAAATACCCCAAACCCAGCCAAAATAGGATATTTTCTAAGGATTAGCATATCAAATGAAAGCAGTTAGTATGGAGATTTTACAAAAACAAACAAAATCCAAACCCAAAAGAAATAACACTGCAATTTCAAATCAATGTTATCTGTGAAAAGGTTAAAGCCTTTCTGTCATATTATGGGAAAGCAGTTTAGGTCTTTTGACCTTATCTAAGCAGTTAATAATTCTTTTCCTTTGTTTTCCTGTACATTTGAAAAAATATACATGTATAAGTACTTAATACGTGGGTTTAGTGCTCACATATTTTCAATTTCCATTTGTTGTGGAAGCAGTGACAGGTTTAGCCTTGCTTGTAGACTTACTTTGGCTGACTATAATACAGCATCCTCCTTATGGAAATTGTTCAGAGATGTTACTTGCTCTGTCCTTCCTGCAATTTAGATTTTCATAGAACGATTCATTTACATAGCTCTTACTTAACAGGTTTTGGACAATCAAAGGGGATAAAAGGGACTGACTCTGTGTCCCATTATTGAATGTGGACATTTATGTAGGATTAGGTAATTATGCTATTTCAGCTATATCTTTGGGGCTTGGAAACAAAATAATTGCAATATAAATAAAGCATTTTCTGTTTAAGAGAGCTGTAAATATTTGTTACAAAGACTCTCCAGCAGTCTGTCACACGTGATAATTCTGCTGGCTCTTCTTTATTAAGGTGGCTTTCAGCAAGTGAGCTGCAATCCTGATAGTGCATGGGCTGACCTCTCAATTTGGATATCTTTACCCCTGTAGAGTGCTAGCTCTTGTTTAGTTACGTTCTCTGGTCTTATTTGCAAATTTGCAGATAAACAAACTACTACTAAAGAAACATCATTAAAGTTAGTTACAGAGTATTGCATGTATGATAAGGGATAAAATCTTGGGTCAAAACCACTGCACTGCAGCAGGTAATTAACCTAAGCCTGTGAGGAAATTTTATCAGTTAAATCAAAGGGCTTTTGACTTTGGAACAAAGGTTACCAGGCTGTGCACAGGGAAATGTTTCCTGATGGACAATGCACAGCTTCTCACAGCTTCTCCTTATTTCCAGTTGCCAAACTCCACTGAGGAGATTCTTAAATGTATCACTGCCTACTATTAGACACAAAATACACTGTGTAAAGAAATGTAGGTATATACTCTATCTGAATATTTTATTTAACATTTGTACACATAACTGTAGTATTTGATGCATTCAGTGTCGAGTCTCACATATATGCAACCGCAGTATTGGAGTTCATGTTGTAGGTAATTCATTCAATTTGGGTAACAAATGGTAACCAGGAGAGATGTGGAAAACAAAAGTTCTTTAATATTGCTTCTACATTAAATTGCAGCCTGCAGTATGAACTGATAAATTAATAAGGAGCCCAGGATGAGTTCAGGTTTTCACAGTGAGCCTTCTGCCTTTGGTTTTCTACCAGCTGTTTGGTAAATTGATTATGTATTTCTTCAAGCTACAAATCAGTTGATCTTTCCAGCTACACACAGTAAGGTCTTGTCTTTATTGGAACTCTTGGCAAATTGCTTAATTAAGTCAGCACTAATCGAAATTGTGTGGAATCAAATCATGACGAGGTATCACCTTTGTTGTGTCTTTCAGAAAGCACACCTGAAAAGTGTTTGTCCGCAGTATCCACTGTGTCAGCTTCTGAACAGCCATTGCTTTTGCCTTTTAAAGAATGGGACGGGACTAATCATCTTCTTCCTATGGTAACTACACAGTCAATGTCAATCAGAAAGTAACTATAAATTTGTTATTTTTAGTATCACAGCTGTTCCTTGTCTACAGTCACTTCAGAGCTTGGATTTGGAATTTTATTTTTACACATTAAAAAAATTGTAGGTATTTTACATCAGGTAATTGAACCTTTCTCTTGCATTATGCTCTATAAATCTGGCCTTTTGAAGAACCCACTTTGTTTACATAGTGGGTGACATGAGATACAGTTTCTATGTATCTATGTGATTTTATGATTTGCTAAATATGCTTGCTTGCCCCAAACATCTACCACATGTATTTATTTACATGTAAGCAATGTATCTGTAGTGTCTTATAATGCTGAGTCTCTTTTCTCAGCATAAATGTTGTAGATACCTCCTGTTTAGCCTAGTGGTCACTGTGTTTATTCTGTTCCAGTGCTTATGTACCAAAGACAGAAGCAGGTCATTGCAAGTGGGCAGAAGTTCTGAAAGATTTGGAAAGGATCAAGACATCCAAAGTAAGTTCATACAACAGTCAGCATTTCATATAATCATAGAAGATAAAAATAATAAATAAAATAAATAAAATAAATAAAATATTAATAAAATACATAGCACTGCACTCAGCCTAAGTGTGAGGGAGAGGGACAGGGATGGTGTGTGTTAGCTAATGTTTATAATTCCAACTCTTGTTTTCTTGTAGGATATTGATGTCAGTTTATACACTGCAAATGCAGATGAGGATGTAAGTAAACTTCACATATGACCACAACTAATATTTAATGTGGTGGGTTCATTCCCTTACTAGAAATTATCTCCTAAAGCAGACTTGCTCTAATTTGAGAAACGTGTTTAAAATCAAATTATTTGCTTTGGAATAAACAGTTCTTCTAATCAAAGTGATTATGATAAATAGTGCAAGCAGGTTTTAATTATTTTTTATTTGGTCATCTGCTATTAAAATTAATCAATTGAAAGGGATGATCGAGGCCATGTTGGATGGGGCTTTGAGCAACTTGCCCTACAGAAAGAAGTCCCTGTGCATAGCAGAGAGGATGGAAGTACAAGATCTTTAAAGCCCCTTCCAACCCAAACTATTCTGTGGTTGTGTGATTCAAAATTATTTTATCAAAGTGAAAAATGCTAAAATAATGCTGGGATTAATTTGCAATTTAAGGGAGCATTACCTACTTCCTCCACTTCCATTTTGAATTCAGATCTCTGAGTTAAAGTGTTAAAACTACTAAGAATAATATTAAAGAATAATATAAGTTTAATAATTAATAATATTAATCCTAGTATGTTTAGTTATATGCCAGGTTCCTATCCTAATTAATTATTTTCCATGTCTTCTTCACTAAGACACTGTGTTTCACCTCATCTTTGCAAACTGCTTGGCCTTTTTGTTCTTAGCTCTCATAGACCATCTCTGCAGATATTCAAGTGTATTTGTATAGTAAGAAAAGGTCCCCAGTAAGTAAAAATCAGCCTCTTTGTGGCTGACTTTATATTAGATTACATCTCACTTATATCATACTTGTGTTTTAAATTATATCATAAATTATGTCCCACATTTGCTTATTTCTTTTTAATCATAAAACTATTGCAACTGCATTTTTTTTTTCCAGGAAGAATGCCAAGAACTTGTAATGAGGTGCTTTTTCTTAGAGACAGAAGTGATAATTCAAGAATGTAGTATCAAAAATTGTAGTAAAACACAGGATGTATGGAACATATGGAAAAATGGGAATGAAAGCTTCAAAAAAGACAAGGTAAGCAACAACCACAGTCTGTGGAAAAAAAGAAAATTAAAAAAAATGTTTCTTTAGTAGCAGAAATACCTCTTGTTACAGAAATGGTGGGATGGTAGAGATGAAAAGTAATGAGATTCCAGTAAGGTGTACACATCATAATGAAAAATCAGAGTTTTTTAGAAAAAACACTTTCAGGATTCCATCAAAGTAAATACTTTTGTGCATGCTTATGTATGTCAGGGTGTTTGAATGTGTGTGTATAAATGACAATTTGCAGCTTCAGTACCTACAGTCAGATATGTTACACATCCAGAAAAGTTTCCTAATTTTTGGAGGGACAGTCACTTGCATCTTTCACTGAAGTGATGTACCTCTCAAAGATGATACTGTTCAAAAATAAACCAGGAACTGCACAGACCATAACTACCATGGAAGCCTCCACTAATATTTTCTGTAGCCATTACCTGCACTGGAATTATTCCCAAAAACAGGGCAAAAAATTAATTCTCTATCAGAACCAATGGATCACTCTCCTGCTTTACTATCGCATTTTGTTTTTCAGTTGACTTCCACAAAATCAGAAAAATGCAAAGAATGTGAAGAATATGAAGAAAAAAATTTTACAGAATTTGTACAGAACTTTGTAAAGGTTATACAGAGAGATTGCAAACACTGACCAAAAGACACAAGCTGAGAAACAACATTCTTATGTTGACACCCTCAGAGAAATTAGATTACCACCAAAAATAAACCAGAAAAACAATATAATTTACAATCCTCTTGGCTATTTCTTAATATACCTGTTTCTATTGTGGTTTTCAGGTAAACTCAATTACTTCTTCTACCCAAGAACTCAAAGTCAAAAATTAGAATTTTTATGTAGAGGCTCTTCATTGCCTTTTCCCCCTTTTGTACAATGCTAGTATAAGGGCATTAAAAATTATTTCCAGTCTTCTCACAGAAAGTAAAGCTGGATCTTGGTTCTACTATTCAATAACAACATGTTCTGTTCCTTCATTTGTTACCTCTAACATGATTTTATTCATTAATGTAATGACTACAACTCCTTTATCAGTTGCCAAACATTTCAATTGAGATGTCAGCCAAAGCAGTGTTAATTTAATTCTCTGAATAAAGGAGGTGACCAAGTCTCTTACACACTTAAAAAAATAAATTTTCTATGTGGTAGAAATCTTGCCTATGAAGTATGGTTTGTAACTTTAGTCTGCTTTTGGGAGAGAATGTTGAAGGCACAAATCACTTTTGGCCAATTATTGGAAATGATAACTATATTTCTAAGTCTCAATGCAGTCACCTGTCCTCTGGTATTTCTGCAGTGTTGTCCAGACTCCTCAGGGCTCTTTTTAAACTAACTGCTTTCCTCATGATTCATATTCATGTCATACCAGCTGCCATCCATAATAAATAATTCTTTTCTCCAGGCACCTCCATTTCTCTATCTTCAGCTGATAAATGGCTGAGTCATTCAGCTGTCCACTTACCAGGAAGGAAGTTTCAATCTCATTATGGCAACAAACATACTGCCTGCTTCTCTTTTATTGTTGGGATGCTCTCAACAATCAATCTTTAACACTCTGAGGAGATGAATCTCCAGTAAACTGCAAGAGGAAGAACATAAACGTGAGCATGTGGGATGTCATCTTCCAGGGGACGTGTAGACACACAGGTTGGAAAATTCATAAGCACAGTGATATCAACATTAATCACTGGTAGACATATCACAAAAGTAACAAATTATTTGCCACCACAAAACATCAAAACCAGAAGTGTTTATTCCATAGTTTGGATGAAATAAAATGGTCCTATATGTTAATTTTTTCCTTAATTCAGTGGTAGGCACTGAACATGATTTTTCCTTACCTGATATCATGCGCACAGGAAAGATAACACCAAGTTATAACTTTGATCTTTAGTCAAAGGAATAAAGGGACTTTCTTATTCCTGGCTTTGAGCAGGAAGCAGTATACTCATGATGGGAGGACCAAAGAGCTGCTTTGCTCAGAGTTTTCTAAATCTTGACAGTTTTGAAAATCAATTTCCTGATTAATTTTGTTTTTCATTAACTCATTTACCAGTGGCAAGTATGTTAAATACTGTGAATTTTTCTTTCCAAAGTATATTGCTAAGTCTGTGACCACTCAGCTTGCCACCCTGTTAGCCACTTCCTATTGGACACAGGCCATATCCCTTTTATTTCATTTTACCTTCACCTGGTCCAGGTGCATATTCTCAGATGAAGAGAGGCCATTTGCTAATCTGGATCTCCAGCATTTCTTTCAGGCCTTGCTTTTCCCTGAGAGCTAAGAAACCATCTGAAGCTTTACTACATCCAGAATCCAATGGTTATAATAAATTTAATAAATTCTATGGCTGATATAAAGAATGGACTAAATTAAGGCCGACTTGTTATTTGGTTGGATATTTGTTGTTTGTGCTTTTTGTTGTTGGCCTTTTCTTTTTTTTTTTTTTTTTTTTCTTTTTAGTTAGGAAATTCTTCCAGAGGAAAAGTTTCAGTCTGACTAAAACATGGACACATCTGATCTGACTTGTTAGTCCTGCAGGCAGAACAGTAGAAATTGATTCAGAATGGCTACTTTCGAAGTAAACATCCCCAGGTTGAAGAAGGTATTTATTCTACACAAGGTTGAGTTATTTGTGTGGCATTTACTAGCTAATATTTTCCAACTGCTGTTGGCAAATATTAAGAAAAAGATTAAGACTGTAATTTCTCCAATGATTCCTTCTCAGCCAGGGGACTAAGGCGACTCATAGCAGAGTGCTTTTATGTACAGAAAAAACAATAAATTTACCTTTGGACATCAGAAGAGAAAAAAAATGCTCTTCCATCAAAGTTTTGCACTACGTAGTTCCGTGTTCCTTGCTTTGCAATAATTTAAAATCTGCTTTTTCTTTCCATTCCTAGTACTTGGTTTCCACATTTCATGCCTATATCCTAACAGAATAATGCAAGTAGCACTAGTGCAGACGATGTCCTCTGCCTTCTTGATGTTTTATTGGACCCTGAAGATAAATATGAGTTGTTCATTCACAGAACGTTGCCTCTAGTGGCTCCCAAATGTTCGAACACTTGTTGATCAGGTACTGTTCAGATTATTTCACAGATATTTTAAATTCTGAACTGCAGATACCTTTCTTGTTAGTACCTTCACTGTTTTGAGGAAAATATAAAAGAGGGAATTCTTTGCCTGCAGTGAGATGGCTGGGGCATCAACAGCAATTTCAGGTTATCCATCTTCTTCATACAACTATGTGAGCAAAATAATTGTAAAAAAATTGTACTTTTAGATACATCCCAGCTCCATGTGGCAAAAGCCCAGAGAAACAATGAATATTTGATTCAGCCAGCCCAACATACAGAGGTAACACTTACAGTGGAGGGCAAACTGTGTATTTGATATCTATATAGCTATACATATCTACAGATATATAGATATCAACAGGTATTCTCCATGGATAAAGCAGTGTTTCAGCTGCTTTAACCCTTCAACAATGGGTTCACGTTCAAGGTTTAGTAGCACCCAAGGTGGGTAGCTACCATAAAAACCAGAACAGTGTGTCCTAGGACACATAGCCCTAGATAAACATCACCACCTATTCCAAGAACATGAATTACACATAAAATTGTTTGTCAACTCATTTATCCAGACAGCTTCATCATAGCTTCTGTGAATCTACTGACCTCAAACTAAGACTCCTGTCATCCTAGTGAATCTTGTTCTCTGACTTAAATCCTTTTCTAGTTTAATGAGGGCAGGACCACAACAAAATGAAGCTCTTAACATTTACTTACGTTTCTCAAAGGAATAATATGGAACAAATGTATGGGAATAATATGATAATAAAGTAATCTAAGATTAGCCTAGCTGTGATCATCAACAACTCTTATATCACAAGATTTGCCCTCATCACAGTTATACTGAAAGGTGATTGAGCTGCCAACCCCTTCCTTGTAGTATCAGAAACACAGGGAATATGAAACATCAGCTACAGGAATAAGAATGAAGAGGAGGAAGGAAAATATGTGAAAGCCACTTTAAATGATAATAGTGAAAGCAAAATTATTCCAACTCACTGTAAATCCACCACATCTTTCTGAGCAGCGAAATTCAGCAAGGGGCTAGATGAAAATAAGGAAATTTGCCTGCAATTGAAAAGTTCATCAGTAAATTTAAAAAGTGTTTCCCAGAACTCCAGTCAAATCATTCATGACCTCATCTTTATAGGAACTAAATGCAGCTTTCTTTGGAGATTCCCATCCTCAGTCTCTGAGCCAAGGTCATGATAGGTTATCTTGACAGGAGGATTAAGAATGTGAGAATGAATTTGCTGCTTTGAACAAGTGGATCAAATCAGAGCAAGAGGCACAAATTTCATTTTATCCTCAAGTCAGTGTTGGTGCTTTTGAGAGCAGAAATAATGCTAATTTTTATCCAAAATGGCCTTCACTTGCAGCTTATACATATGAAGGCAAAACTTACCAGCAACAGGAACAGCATCACATGCTAGAATTTCTGTACAGCATCAGAAGACTGATCAACACGACACTGAGCCATACTTAAAAGGGACATTCTGTAATGTCTAAAGGATGGTATCTTCTCTAGAGGCAGAGAAGAAAAAAACTTTTCTCTTATGAATTCTATGGAATTTTACTCTCATGCGCTTATGGAGGAAAAGAAAGCCAAAAATGAGCAAGCTAAGCATTTTTTGACAAAAAGTTCAAATCAGCACCTTGAAACTTTCCTTCCAACTATATTCTTCAAATCATGTTGGAGAATTCACCTTTTCTTATCAAAAAACTTAATTAAGCCAATAATTAACAACTTAAAGACAAAAGGAAATAAATGTTTCATAACCTCACTCTCTTCTATATGTTTATAAAATGTGGTATTTTCTTGACCAAGTCAAGCCAACAAGGAATCAATTGGCTTTGTAATAATGGGGGGAAAGAAGAGGCAATACAATAAGGAATGAAATATCTTCTGAGATGACTGACTTATCTATGCCATGGCCAAAGCAGCTCACTACCTCTAAAAGTTAAAAACATATAGGAGAAAAAGGAATTAAGTTAGAACCTAAAAAGAAATCAGGGGTTTTCGGGGAATTTTCTTGGGAAATACCAAAGGCTAGAAATGGTCATTTTAACTTTAACATACAAATTAGTGTCTTATACTGGTTTTCTTCCTTCTGAGTCCTCAACCATACAAACTTTTTCCCCTTTTTTCTTTTCATAGTGGGACTCAATACTCCTCAGGGCTTTCCTCTTCAGTATACACAGAACTGTTTCTAATGAGCTGTTTATACAAGTTTTAGCGAAGGAAAACAAAGAACTGCAAGATGTCAAGATGCTTACTTGAAATCAAATTTTAAAAAAGATTGACAGAGCTACTGAAATAACCTTCATTAGACCCCAACACAATAATTTGTTGTAAGGTGAACGGAAGCCATTGGCTTGTAGCTCTGTTTATTTAATGCCTTTCAGGAGGAAGCAACTGTATTCAGCTTTTGAAGATGAAATACTGAAGGCCAGTAATCCTTACAGAAACTTAATGACTGTTCTTCTCCACATGACAAACCTCAGCAAAGTGACAAAAGAGAATTTAAGAGAAATTTAAAATATACTTATGTCATTGGAATATAACACAAACAATAACATTCATTGAAAGAGTGTACTTGTGCCACAGGTAAAACTGAGAAATCTTTCTTTTCAAAAGTTGCCATTTCCAGCTCTTCTAAGAGTCACATAGGTCCTGCAGTTAACTGGAAATCTATAGTCTTGCAGTAATACAGGACACATTAGTATCCCAGTTTGGGGGGCTTTTGAGCCATTAGTTTCCCAATGAGTGAAAATTTTCTCTACCAAGAAAAGAAAAAAAAAAAAAAATTTATTTCTTGTGATTGAGAATATCTACTATTTTTCAATAGAGCATTGAGAAGCCATATGATAGCGCTGGCCAATCTCAAGGCGTTCAGATGAGTTTATTCAGTCAGTATTACATGGAACTTCCCAGTCCTCTGAGGCAGTGATACTGGATAGCAGGTGTTAATCATAATCCTTTATGACAGCTGTAAATTTCTTCTCCTCATTAAACTTAATTGTGGCTTTTTACATCCTATTTTCCAAGAATCTTCTTTTTCTTTTCTTAGTTGATGATAACAAATGAGAGATTATATTTCCTTTGGTTGTTCCTTTGGCAAGCTTGCTATAACTAATTCAAAGAAAATTAGATTATTATGAATAATTCCTGCAACTTTTTCTGTAACAAGGTTTCTGCCTTCATGCACCATTTGACATTTTAAAGTTTTAAGTGAAGTCTTCAGACAACATTTATCCCTCTTATACTTCCTACTGCAGGCCAGTGACCAGGCTTTATTTTACCCCAGACAACCTTCTTAGCAGTAGGTATCAGTCATTTGGATAAGTTAACTTAACCAAAATCCCTTGGCTGTACTGTAGTTTTATCACATCACATAAATCCCTTTTAGGACCTCATCCTCCAGTATTTTATACCACTAATAAATTATGAAGATCTATCTGGGACGACTTAGACAGAATTCATTGAATTTCTGAAGTTGTTTGTAAGTTTTAAGTTCTCCAGTTCTCCAGCTGTAACAGATAACATGCAGATAGATCTTAAGCATTGTCTTAAAGACCTAAAGTGTTTTTTTTTCCTGTTTTTTGTTTTTTTTTTTTTTTCAAGTTTTATGTCTCCTTTTTTCCATCATGACCTTCTTGGATTTTCTGAAAGCACTGATAATTCTGGATAGTCTGTGACTTTTTCCAGCATTGGTGTAGGAACCTGAAGCAGAAAAATTTCCACAAAGCAGGCATCGGTTGTGTCAGAGCTGGGACATAAGCTTCACCAGATGAGTGCTTGTGTAGGGTCTCAGTTGCCTGGTGACTGACAGTAAGTCAAGCTGTGGAAATGATGCCTTGTCCTCGTCAGTGCAAACGAAAAGGCACCATCACTAGCAGCCAGTGGCTCTTTGGAAACAGTCCTTGAGAAGCCATAATTTCTGTCTCTGTGCAGTGGAGCTCCTGGAAGTCCCACTACCAGCCATATAAAGTGGTGATACCTGTGAGACTACCGTGGAACATGGTGGTTCTACAGGTAACTTTTTTGTAGGAAGGCTGTCTTAAGAATTTCAAAGTTGTATTCTCTGGACTTTATCAAAGGCCTCTATGTCTATACAAATAAAAAGAAAGGGTGAGGAGGCCAACAGGCACAGCACAGCCTGTTTGGACTTGGCCACATAAATTTATTAGTCTGCATTTAGTCCCAGAAAACAAGGAGTAATTTTAAGCTGCATTGACATAAAGGGACAAGACACAAATAGTAGTATTGCTGACAAAAATGCTATAAGGAGTGACAAGTAAAGGATGAAGACATAGAAAGCATTCTTTTTCCTTCTAGTCCTTAAAGTTATTCCAACCACTATGTATTAAAGTTGACAATATTTAGAATTTAACACTCAGATATCTGTGACTCCTCTCACTAAGCTGTTACCTGCATCTTCCAAGCCTGCACGCGATAACCAACTCAAGGAGTACTGTATGCTGAAAGCAGAGCACCCTTTTTCCCTGAGCAGCTACAAGCAGCATTTCAAGTGCAAACCACCTCAGCAATGGTAATCTCTAACACCTAAAGTATTCTGTAACGATAACAATCATCCAAACCCTGGGAAACTCAGGAAGAATAACGCACAGCTGTTTTCTTAGCTGCATATCATGCCCATGAATGCTGAGACTAGCAAATCTCGAGGTTCTGAGAAGAAGGGAGTAAGAATTAAGTAAATATTCACTGTTTACAATGCTAACCTGTGCTGGGAACAATTTTGTTTATTAATGATAGAATATAAGATCTGCCTTTACCCTTCCTACTTTCTTGCTTCATGGTGAAAAGCATTGTCTGTGCTTCCTTCTACAGCCCTCTTCTCTTTAAGGGAGTTACACTGCACAGTAGTTAGGACATGGGGACATGTGTTGTAACTTGATCACAGCAGCTGGACAACTTTTCTGCAAAGAAAAGGTATTTACTGCAAACAATATTCACTCACAGTTGTTGCTACAACAAAACTATTTCAGGAGAGCTCAGAAATCTAATCAGGCTTAAGATCATTATTGGCTGTTTTCTAGTTTTCTGCAAATTTTTTTTACTTGAAAATATTTTCTACCAGAAACTTACTGCATCTTCAGAAACAGTGTATGAAGCAACTTCTTAAGCTGCAGCTTTATTCTAAGTTTACTAATGTTATTGTATAAAGAAAATAAAAACTATTTGTCAAAAAATCATGTAGTGAAGTAGTTTGCATTTTTTTGCAATTTCTAGGAAAATACCTTGTAGCATACTAGCACACAAAAAGAGTATATAGATTACATTCTCAAGCTTTCTCAGGACTTGAGGGAAATTTGCAGAGGTTTTTATTCTATACTCCAAAAGGTATTATTGTAATTTTCAACTTTCACTATCTTCAAGCAAAGAAAACAGGCAATTTAGAGTAAGTCCAGAGAAATTGTCTTAACAGTAAAAAACTTGGCTGTATCTAAAGCCATTAAGAATTTTTCATTCCTTATGTAAATTTAAAACTCAATCTCCCTTCAACACAAGTATATCTTGTATTTTTTGCCAAGATGGCTCAAACACTATCCAATATGTACCTTTGGCAATACTTTTACAATGAATTGTACAAGCTCATTCTTGTTTTGCAAATATAACAGTAAAACCCACCTTGTGCTTGAAATTTCTTGTATTTTTCCTTGATGAAAGACCTGAAAGTGCTTTTTACTAAATAAAATCAGAAATTTGAGTGGTCCAAAATAATACAAGTGCTTTTAGAATCAAAGGAGATTTAACTCCTTTTGTACTCCAAAAATACTCAAAATGTTCTCAGAATATATTCTAACAGGGGTATGTTATTGTAAAACTTAAGTCTGAATTTTTATAACTTCTCTGCAATAATTTCAACAGTTAGAAGTTCAATACATTTCTGGGAAGAAGACTTACAACACCCTCACTGAGGGTGGAGAGTTAAATAAAGAACAACGAGAAAATTTTCAAAAACTGATAAGGAAAATAAATTATTTGAAAATATGTCAGATGACTATAATTTAATTTTAACTTTGTATATTACTATTTTTTTTTGTCTTATCACCTTCTTTATAGTCTCCCTTCCAGCATTTCTATGAGTTAGGCATTAGACTTTTAAAGAAATCCCTTAAAGCATATGGTTACATCTTCAGGGTTAGATCATACCTGCAGGACACAGCCTTTCATTGGGTTGTGAGAATGGCAGTATCTTTAGAACAAGGAAGATGTGGAGCAGTGAGGTGACAGCTCCTTGGGATGAGAAGCAGAATTTACACAAGTCTGTGCATCACCAGCCTTCTTCTGCTGTGGACAGCTATCAATGCTGTCCTGTTTAGACACCTTCTTTTGAGGAATTTAAAAGTATTTCATGAAAGCAAAAAGAGAAGAAAATAAGAAAGAGATCTGAGATAAGTCACTGATAGCAGTGACTCTTATGCTGTTAGAGTTACATTTCAAACTGAGATAAAACTTTTAGCTAAAAGGATGTTCCCAATACAGCAAAGTGGTAAACTCACTCATGGCAAACCTCTTGATCCCAGGCTCAAAAGAAGGGACAACCAATACTTTCTCTAATTAAATTAGTTCATTTTTCCTTGCTATTTAACCTCAAAGATATTTATAAAGGTCAAAATTAGTCATCTTCTTTCTATGCCTGCTAACATAAATATGTAATTTCTCTCCTAACCCTACCAGTCCTTTGTTAAACATAGTATTGCTAGAGGTGTAACATTCTTTCTTAGGGATTCGTGTAAACACACATAAGATCCAATGTTAAATAGCAAAAAGTAGACAATGCAGATACTACATGTTCTTGCCAGCTGTGAACTGTAATCAAAGAACCAAGAACCCCTGAGCATCTGTTATCCCCTGCCACTGAAAAAAATATAAAATATCTAACCAGCTCTCCAGCCACCCACCTGTCTCGCAGGCAAACGCTCTTGGAAGTCCTCCTGCTGGGGAGGAGAGTGAGTGAAAAGATGGGGACGAGTTTGGCCAGGAGGTCAATCCACAGTACAGAGCTGTTTTCATTCGGTGTCTGAGCTCAGAGACCTGCAAACTACAGAGATCCCTAATCACACTTCACTGCACACAAACGACCTCTCAATTTATTATTCCATCCTCAGCGTGTACTACTCAGAATATTCAGTACACTAAGCACATTTTGGTGTTAATGTGAATTAATGATTAACTGTGACAAACGAAGCTTTCCAACCAGGTATCCAAAGGGAAAACACCAATTAAGCAATGCTGCAGTTCCGTGCAGACAAAGCACGTGTTCGAGTAACAGCTTTCCAAACCACATGGCCAAGAGTAATTTGTAAGATTTACAGCCAGGTTAACAAACTGGATATGGCTTCTCCTGTGCTCCCATTTCTATGTCTGTGTGGTCCCAGAGAGGGTTTCTTACCAAATCCAGGGTGAACAAATGTGTTCAGTCCTTTCCTCCCTGCAGAGCCATCACACAGCCACAGCAGAAAACACGAATGAGTTTTGACTACATGACCAGAGACCATCAAAAGGAAACCTACTCTGAAACATTAGTCTGGGCTCTCAAGAGCACTGGAGACTTAAGGTGCACGTTAGTGTGCACATTTCACTAGAACACTATTTCACTAGTTAAAAAAAAAGACACATGGAAAATCTTTTCTGCATTCTGGCCCTTCAGATGTTGGAGGATTTCCCAAACAACTTCTAAGAAATTAAAGGGGATAGGTCACAGTAATACTTGCACCAAGTAGAATCTCAGTCTAGTTAACTCAGTAAACTATATAACCTCTTCTTGTAAGTGTTCAAGTGACTCCAAGTTTATTAAAAAAACCTTCTTGAAATGCATGCAATTGTGCAACTTCTTTCATGGAACAGACAGCTGATGATAAATCTTATTAGAGTATCTGTATTTACAAAAAAAGTAGCGTTAACAAAACCAGAAACTAAAAAGAAGTCATGATTGGGCTGCAGATCTAATAGCAAAAGGATGAAGGAATGAGTAATAAAAATATCTCTTTCAGGAATAATTTTTCTAGTAAACTTGCAAAGTAGACAGCTCATGAGTGCCAGGTTAATTTGAAGGGACATATACTGTTGGGAGTAAATGGACAATTTCCACAAAGGGATCAAAATTATCCTTGAACTGACAGTAAATGAAAGACTGAAAATAGCCCTTGTGTTTTCAGTGCTCACTCACTTCATCCTTTTCTACTATTTTATTTTTAGCATGTGCTTCATGTACCTCATGGTGGGTTATGAACACACAAAAGTGTCTGCAATGCTGTATTCAATAGGAGGAGTAACTCAAGAAATTCCATTACTAGACTGGATTTTTGCAGGACCAAAGTTCTTATGAAAAATCATTTAAAATAATAAAAAAAACCTTCATGCCTATTTTTCTCTAGCAAATTTTAATTAAATTTAATAAAAATAGATTTAAGATGGGCTTTTTTTTTCAGTTGTAGTGAGCAGGTAACATGGTTGCAAGAGTTCTTTAGCAACATGCAAGGCTTATAGGTAAGGCACTGTAGAGACTATAGAGAAGCATGTAGAGATACTGTCTGTCTATTAAATTCTGCAAAGGAAATGGTTAACTGTCGTGGCATTGCACAGGGATTATTTACAGTGTCACTAAAGAATTTGGAAAGGCCATGAAACATTTGTCTGTTAGCATCTAAGCATATAAAACACTTGTCTTAGAATTCCAATTAGGTAAAGGCTTCATAAGCTCTGGTTTAGAAATCACCAGATGGCTGAGATTGAAGGAACTTCTAAAAATCATCTGGTCCAACCGACTCTGGCCAAGCAGAGTCATCTAGAGGAGGCTGGCCACAACCATGTCCAGTTGGTTTTTGAATATCAGTTTTCTTTAACTGTAGAATGAATAGCTGATAATAATAACTAGAGCTGCTAATGGATGATGTCATGGCTCTGTTCTGTGGTGGTCACCGGGAAATTAGTCTCCTCATGAATGACATAAAAACAATTAGTTAGTAGTACTTTGTGTAAAATTTGTCCTGATTCCTATAACATCTTGGAAACGGCACTGTGACTCATTGTGGTCTTTTAACTTAACCCACTAACAGCAATATGCCAGTAGTACTTATGACAGTGGACATGATAGTGCAGGTGTGTAGAAATAAGATCTATGTTCTCAGCTTTAAGAAATGGCTTTAAAGAAAATTAATTTTTTCATATTGTATTCTATGCATTTTGACTGCATTACACGTCTGCTTGATGGTCAATAAAACTGTTGTACAGAATTTGAGTTTTTAATTATCACTCCTGGATTAATATTTTCATAAAAAACAGCAACATTTTAAATGTAAGGATAGAAGTTTTGCTTTTAATTGCTTAGTGTACTCTTTCCAGATTCAGCCAAACCTATTGGGTCTCTTAGGTACTTAACAACACCATAGACAATTAAACAAAATGGGAAAGCACAGACAAAATAACTCACTGTGCATTGAAACACAGCACAGAAATCAAACAGAGTGATCTGGAGTTTCAAGATGGTTCATTACTGTAATGCAACAAATGCAGCTGATACCTTATACCAGATAATGGAATATTTTACCTTGGTGTATGCTCCTCTAGCTAGGCACTGGAAATACTTTTCTTTCAGATCACACTTGACACTGCTCCCTTTTATCAAGTACTTCCCTTTGAACAAGTAA
Source organism: Cinclus cinclus (assembly GCF_963662255.1). NCBI lineage: Eukaryota > Metazoa > Chordata > Aves > Passeriformes > Cinclidae > Cinclus > Cinclus cinclus. Next base: position 63,576,783 of record NC_085050.1, on the reverse strand, counting down.
TTGAAAATACTTGAGTGCATTTTATTATAGGATTACTTCCCAGTCACATTCTAATAGAAATACATTAATCGTTCACCAAAGACTTGTTGAGCAAACAAGAAAAGCCCTTGCCCTGCCCTAGTACTCTATTTATCTGAAGTCTGATTTAAAGAATTTTGATGGAATGGGCATCTCTGTGCAGCCTTATTTTTTCAAGATGCCTATTTAGAACTTTTTCAGCATCAAAGGTAAGTCAATTAGTTACTTTCAAAAAATTATAATAGTTTCCTGTCATGCACATTAACAACAAGGTGATTCCACACAACTGGACTATGATAAAGCAGAGAAGACTAGAAGCTACATAGCTATGAAAACAAAACTGAATGTTGCTGTCTCGAGGCAGAAAAAGGTTTGTATTTTTCAGGGTTGGAAGAAATGGCATGGGGAGCTGGGGGACAGAAAAGGTTGGTAGATGTCAAAAGGGTATTAAGCAGGTTTAAGTGAGAAGGCCTGGGAGCAAGCTGTCCATGAAAAAATGGAAGCTTAGTTCTTGTGTCTAAAAGACACTTGGCAAGGTATTGTGAGGAACAAGGAATTTTCATTTCCCCCCCCTCCTCCATCCTGTCCCTCTTCAGACCCGTTTTCTCTCCTCCTCATCCCATACCTCACAACCCATCCTGGACAGCGACTCCACCCTCCTCCCCAGTGCCAAAGATATCTTAACATCCATCTCCTATTCCCTGCCTCTGATTCACCTGCTTTTCTTCCCAACTGCTTCCCTAATAAAGGAAGGGCAAAGAGAAACTCCTGAAAATGTGGGTTGAAGACAAGACAGCACCAGAAGCAGAACCCAAAGATCTGTGAATCTCAGAGAATGAAGCTTTCTGACCTTTTTCCTGGCAGAACTGAGGCAGATGTGTTAGTGGGGCAGTGTCTGCTTTGGATCTAGGCTATTTATATGGGCTGCCATTCCCTTCCTCATCCTCACATAATCTGCAACAGATGGATTGTTCAGACCATGGTAATCAATCTTTGCCACCTCAGGCACAAGATAAACATGCAGTTTGCAGCACCTACGGAATCATGTTGAAGGAAAGTACGACATGTCCTGGCTTGGGCAAGCTGTGTGTATATACCAGATGCTGTTTGCATCCTTCAATCCTGTTAACTGTCCCCATTTTGACTTGGAAGAGGATGACTATTGAAGCAGTAGTGCATGGAAATTTGATAGCAGCTGTATCACATTTCAGGCCTTGAAGGCAAGTGTACATACAAGTGCTGCTATTTTTAGAACACGATATCTTACAGAGTTCACCTAGGACAGATAGAGACAGAGGTCATACTCATCAGGGTTGCAGAGAGCTCCAGGTGAAGCCAACCTGTCCCTGTTTGTCACTGTTCCTGCCTAGGGAATCAGCTGATTCACCCTAAACACAGCAGGACGTGGAGGTAAAACACATTGGCTCCTAATTCTCTCAGACTTCGTTTCCTTTCCCACCTGTTTGGATTTTGAGTCTTGCCTTTGCATCTCTGGAACTTACAGCTCTGCTTCATAATCTGTCATTCCCCAGTTTGACCCAGCACAGTTTCAGGACAGGCAGAGAAAAATCAAATCTGGAGCAGGAGTTAATCAGGCATTAACTTGAGAGGCCCTGGAAATTCTCAATATTCATCATTGAACACAACACTTCTCTGAAGGGGAAAAAAGATGGTGAGAAATAAGAAATTATTATTTCTGTGGTGGGATAAAAGGGACAAAATTAGCAGTAATGACTCTACAGTACTTTGAATATTTAAAATGCTATATACTTCAAATATATAGCATTTCATGTGTATGAGGTTGATTACAAAAATCACAAGAACACGTAATGGGAATGTGGTGTGCAGACTAATCATGAAACTTGGGAGTCCAAATCCAAATGCTTACAGATGTCTGAGCCTCGATTTCCTCTCAGTCTCCTGTGAATTGACTCAGCCTGGTACCAACGGGACTATTTGAATAAAGAAATATTCTCCTATTTTATAGTGATTACATTATTATGTACTGAAATTATTGCTGCTCTTACTTCTATAATTATGGAGGCACATTCATGAATATAAAATTCACAATTTGCAGTGATTATCTATTTTGAGAGAAATTCAAACATAACTGCATCCAGGTTTCCACAATAACCTTCTAAATTTCAGTATTAGTAGAACTTAGAGTTCATTACCTACAAATGCCCACAACTCATTTAACTCACATAAGTGATATAGATGTTAGACATTACTCTCCTTTATTCAAAGACTGCACTACCTGCCATAGAGACACATAAATTATAAATTGTAGTTGGTCTCTCAAAGGCCTTACATTTTAGTTGTATCAGGGGACTCCCTTTCAGAATAAAGAATAATGCTTCTTGCTGCTGTCACTTCTGATATTATAGCAAATAGTCTTGGTGCTGGTTTTTTTTTGAATTGTGACAAGCTTGATTACAAGAAGGAAATACAATGGAATCATAATGATGTTACTTATTTTGTACTGAGACAGCACTCAGAAGGCAAGAAAAAGTAGAGGCATGTTCTGCTAGGCATTTGCACAGACACAACATAGCAGACAGTGACTGCCCTGAAGAGATTACAGTCTCAGTAAAATTTACAAAGAGTAGGGAGTAAATGACATCCCATACTATGATTCCCTTTCTGGGGATGCTGATAAATGACTGCATATCCTACCTAAATTATTTTATTTGAAAAGAGATATTTCAAATCACTAACACAAAGGAAGGAATTTTGACAATCCAACAAACTCTAAACTTCAAGCCTCAGACAACATCCATTAGTAAAAATGCTCATATTAGTAAAAATGTTTCTCATACGGAACAATTACTGTCTCTTCTGGCTTACATTCAGTGATGAATACCTGGGAGCTGTGCTTAAAACAACTTGTTTAACACCATCACCTACCTTGCATGCCTTCCATGCTTAGCAGATTAGAAGGGGCCAAACATGAAATATTTAATAACCCATTCCATGCATCCCTGTCCTAAAGAGATAAAATCAGGCCGAAAGGAACATTGCTAGTCTTAACAATGCACATATATCTGTAAAAAGAAGTTTTCTATCTGTTTTCTGTTCTCCTAGTATTATAAACAGCGCTGCTAGTAAAATAAAGGCCATTTTTTTTGAAGTCCAAATAGAGAAAGGTCAGATATTTTTTGTATAGAGAAATTCATCAATCTCCTGTGTAAAGGAAAATGGCTAATACTGCAGCTGCAGTCAGATTCCAATGCTGTTAAACTTCTTGAAGCTCACAATTACCCCAAGGAAATTTTTGTTTTTCCAGTTTCATAAATCTCTGTTTTCTTTATGAACAAAAACCAAACAACATGAGCAGTTGGGCCTGAGAATGCGACTTTATGGTCAGCAGGAACTTTGCAATGGCCTTTGTGATCCCAGGAGGAAAAAAGCCAATGCACACATGAATTCCTGTGCTTTTCAATCTTCCCCTCTGGATCTGCTTGCATCTCCTTAATTGCTGTACAAATCAGAAACATTGATTTCCCCTCAGTGCCTAGGTCAGCATCTGTCATGATTTAACTAAAAGCTTGCTCTCTGAGGGAGTTTCTCTCTGTGATGATATTCTTCCATTCTGTTATTTCTCTTCTCGTTTCTTAAACTAAATAAAGTAATAACCTTCAGATTTTTAAAAATAAAAATTTCTATTGATTTCATCATTATTAAATCAGATTTAACTTTCTACATATGTTGATTTATCTTGAGATGATCCACATCCTTACTGAGGAGTAAGGTTCCTTCCTTTGACTTACCTGCTTCTGATACCTACACAAGTTTTAGTCATATTTAAGGGTAATTAAAAATATTCCATTCTGTGAATACTGTGCAGTTTGTGAAACATGAAAACTTTGCAATTTGGACTATTTTATCTCTCAACTCAGTTGTCCTCTTCATTGTAAAATATGTTTGACCATTTTACTGATATCAAATCATCATATCAAAGCACCAAATTCAAAAGAGTGATGAGACTGTGAATAAACTGCACTGGTTTGCTTTTCATGTGCCTGCAGCTGAATCCTTTAGAAGGTCCCATTTTCACAGTTAGGCTTAGCCTCTGCCCTCATTTATGTCATCAAACACAGCTGAGTCAAATTCAACATAAAATCTTTATTTTATCCCGTTTGAAAGAGCAATGTGTGAGAAAATTAGAGGAGTGTTTAACTTAAGTTATAATCTAAGATCTCTCAGCAAGACAAGCTGTCAGAAAGTTCTACAGTCAAAGCAAAAATCAAACTACCAAAATACTCATTCTTTATGGAATGAGTACTCATGCTTTATGGAATGTTGTCACCTGAAGAAAACTGTTACCATGATTTTCAACAGAGTCACATTTTAAAAGAAAATAAACCAAAATATTTTAAACTGGAATATAATAGAAAACCCACAACATCTGTCTACCCCATCGTCAATTGTTTTAATTGAAGTTTGTAGAAAAAAAATCCAAAGGGACAATTTTATAAAAAAAGAAAATTGTTTTCTCTGGAAGTCCTATGAAATGGTGTTGAACCAGACAACAATTTTTGGGGTTTGTTGGTTCTTTTACCACAAGTGTTACTTTTTTTTCTGTCACTAAAGAAATTAATTAATGGAAGTGTACTCTTCTGTATGTATGAAAGACTATGCTTTCTTAATAAATACTTTTCTGCAATCCAGAAAAAACCCAAAAAAAGTTCTAAAATAAATTAATTCCTATGCTATGCCATGGTCTGGAGTTTTGCTAGTAGTTTGTAAAGAATATAGTTTTAGTACTCTATAAAACATATTAATTGTGTGCGTCTGTGTGTAACTACATACATGTTATAAAGTGCATAAACCCACCCACATTATAATGCAGAGTAGAGTGTCTGTATATATATATGCACATGGAGTAGTGTGGATAGAAAAACGTGTAAACCACTGCCATGTTTTGAAGTGTTGGGAATTAAGCCTGTTTCTTCCAGAAACAAAGTCGCAGATAAAATTCTAAAATATGCAGAGACACGCATAGCTACATAAAAACTAGAATACTTACTGCATTAAGACTCCTATTTCTTCAAGTGTTCCCAACCTTGAAGTCCTCAGGACACACAAAGCCCTCAGGACACCTAGAATATGTCAAAAAGGGAATGATAAAAATTAAATATCTGCTCAAAGTTTAGTGAGCAGTCCACTACTATTTTCAGAATGCTTAAACCACTGGACAGTGTGAAAGAGCTATTCTTATTAACCTTAACCTACTTAATCTAACAAAAAAAAAATTCTAATTACCATAAATTTAGCTCTCTGACTCTTGCTGAGCCTAAGTTTAATCCTAGCCCTATCCATCCGGGCTTGGAAAATTGTATCATTAACACCACCAGGTTTAGGCAGAACCTCTTGATTCTACCACTCTCTCCTGTCTCCAGCCAGTGTGTACCAGTAGTTACTGATGCCAATGCTAATCCCAATCCTAACAGCATCCTTTACCACATGAAAACCCCATCAGGAACTGCATCCACACCTAACCCGACAGTTTATGTCAGGTCAGATCGGAATTTAACCCAGAAATTTCTTCTGGTCATGAATTTACATTTTGTTTTCTTGGAGCTCTGCTCCTAGAGTGGTGGTACAAAACAGGCAAAAAATATTTCCATGAGATGTTCCTAATTATGAAAGAAAGCTCATATTAGAGGTAAATAGGTATTTTTTACTCAGTGGTACATGTCAAATCCCTTTTATCCCTTGCCCTTTCTGTTGTAGAAAGAGGCAAAGTATTTTAAAGACAAAAGCAGTTCTTCAAATAAAGTCGAAGGACCACTAAAGCATCTTCTTGGGAGTTTTGCAATTAAATTTTATCACAGCAAAAATAGATTATGATGAAAAAGAGCAGATAAGTCATGGACACTGTTCACCCTTTATCCCATTTAAAACATGACGGCAGATAGAGAAGTATATCAGAATGAATGCATGTTGATATTGCTTAATTGTTTCCTTTTTTTTTTTTCCAATAAACTGAGCAAGAACAAACTGAAGCTTCATAGGCTAGTAGTCTCAATCAGAGATTTTTCCCAGGCTGACATTTGAAACTTTATATCAAGTCCAAATTTTCAAACAAAACTTATTTTTCAAAAATACATTTAATGATGCTATTTTTTTCCAAAATATTTTGGGGGAAAGAAGGCCTTCTGTTTTTTTTTTTTTTTTTTTACAAACTTATTTACAATATTTTAATGTATGAAACCACATTATACAACTGAACTTCAAGTGCTTTACATGAAAACTGAAAGCACACATATATGAGAACCATCCATCCCTGGAATTTATTAAAATGAAATCAAGATTGGTATTTAGTATTTCGCCATTTTATTTAATTCAAAACATGTTTTGGTTGCTAAAATTGTGAATGTGATGTAGTGGATCTGTTCTGATCTATTTCAATGGGCCTTCCACTGGATCTCATATACTGTGGAATTGTGAGATGTTTTAATTTCTCAAACATAAAAAACTCTGAAAGGGTTAATTTTTTTCATTCCAAGGTTTTGTTTTCTGCCACAGACAACTCAAAGCATAGTCTAATTTTAGTTGTTCTGTGACTGAACAGGAATTCTCATTTTGTACTCCATACATTCTACACTTTATGAGTACAACCCTTGGCACAATTACACGTTAATTTACTCATTCTCGTTGGTGTTTATATGATAAGAACAGGGGGTTTTTTGCACTGCATTTATATTCTATGGAGACTTCTTAGAAGTTTTTAAATAACAAAAATAAGAACATTTCTTTCCTAGTATTCTTCAAATTCCTTTGTGTCTCTAACAAAATTATTTTCATTGATGATATTTAAAAAAACCCTTCCCAACACAACAATCCTCACATCAACATCTGAGCAGGAGGGCCCCTGCATTAGCTCCCATTCTCCCAGAACTGGTAGTGTCTCTTGTGATAATGGTATTTACCTGCCTGCAACTGCATATCAAGACATCAGTAGTCATGAAAAGTGAGTTGTAAACTACATTAATTGTGCATTTCCTCTCATTTTTATTGAAATGAAACACATAGAGAGACATAGCCTTCCATCCCTAAGAAAATGGAACATGTATACATTAGAAGAAAAGGTTATTCATCTTACATTCTTTTATGAGACCGTCACTGCTTCTCTGAGTTATTGCCAAATGCTGTTGGAAACATGGGCTATATGATCTCTGAAGTGTTCCCAGACTTGCATCCACATGTCCCTTTGACTGAGCTCCTGATCTAATTCTTTCAGGGGACCGCTGCTAAAATACAAGATTTGCCCCCACGTCAGAGTGGGGAGTGAATGGCAAGCCCAGCTTTTTTAGTCAGGTATCAGATCTGAGAGGAGGAGCGGTGACTCCCACCTGAGGGGCATTTAAACTATATCCAGAGGAAGCAGTTTGCATGGACTACATGAAATCAATCAAAGGAAAGGCAGCCCTTTGCAGCTGCAACTGTCTTCTGCAACTTCAGAAACTTGGTACCAGAGAGGATAGAGAATGTGTCCAGCACACCAGTCTTCCACTTTCTTACCCCCAGAGCAGGAAATCTGTCTTCAGGCAGACAGCTAATATCACCCAAATCTCTTTCTCCTCCAACACTCGTGGAAGTACCTGTTTTCCCTGGGTACAGAACACAGGGTCCATTTGTCTTCCTTCTCCATCTTCCAGGAACTGCAGTTCTTTATGCTCTGTCTTTAGAAACATGATGTAGTCTAGGTTAAAGTTCTCAAACTCCCTGAGTCCTCTGACTGTTCCTTGCCCAGAGGTTGGGAAAAATATCACATTACAGAGAAGTCTGATGTTGAAGAGCAGATTGTCATAGATCATAAATTGACTCTGCAAATCTATTCCCCACTTCCAACAAAGCCTGTGCTGATGCTGTGCTGCCTTTCAAGTGACAGCATTCCAGAAATAATGTAATTTCACTGTTCTGTATGAATGGCAAAAACCCTCATGGAAATCAGACACCTTAGATCAAGATCATCTGAATTATTTGTAAACCATTTTAATCCTTCTCAACTTTCCAAGAAAAAGAAAGTAGGATTGAGACCTATCCAGCCTCAGACAATCTATCCTGCTTACACCGATCTTTTATGCCTTTTGTGGTTCTGGAGCCCCATCTCTTTTGACTGCCTTTAAAAGGAAAATATTGATTTTTATCTCACGAGGAAGAAAATGGATATGATCATTTATGTCCTCTAAGGATCTAGCACAACATTTTTGCCTAGAAACTTCACTCGGTTCTGCCATGTTTGAAAACACAGACAATCTAAATTAACTCTAATTTTCCTGGTTCTTTCACTGTTTAATACATTTTCCCATGAAGCTATTCTTTTGGGACATGGAATTTTCTTCTTTCTGTTTTCAATTGAGTTCCTTCTAATAGAAAAATATTTCTTCCATCTGGTGAAGACTTCAGGAGACTGCAGGCAGTAATAAAGACAAGAGTCACAAGCTTATGCAACAATTTCATTTTTAAGAAAATATTTATCCTGGAGCTGTCTTAGCACCTATCAAATATGATTACTGCCAGAAATAGTGAACATTTACTGAATAGCACCAGTTTTTTCTAATTTATGTTTTACACTTAAATGTAATGCCCTCTGACACTATTGTCTTTGAACCATATTGCTGTAGTATATTGTAGAAAAGTCATTTTATGATGAAAGTTTAAGATGCCTTGCAAAAAAATGGAGACAATTTTCATGAAATTGGATGGGATCTTTAAATAGGAAGGTTAGAAAGGACATTGTATTGTGCTCCAGAATAACCTTAATTCTTACCATTTTAGTGCAGATCTGGAGAATCTTACATTTTCCTCCCCATTTGCTCTTCTCAAAACTACTCCTTACTGTGAGCTTCAGTCCTGCTGTGTTTTATCTTCTACAGTACCCATTTTCCCCCACAAAATTCTGTCCCAGAATTTGCTTCAAATAGATAAGCTCATTTTCAGAGCATAATTAATAAAATCAGGATAACAAGTATATAGACCTCAGCAAGACATACTGTACCAAAACTGCCCATCTAATCTAAACCTTATCTAATTTTCCAAATTACATTTTCCTTTACTTTTCATAAAAATAAAAACCTTGATGCACTGAGGACACGAAAACTTTGGGATTTTCACTCCCAGAAGCCCTCAAGCAGAATGGTCTAAGTGCTGCTTAAGTCATTCTTTAAAGGGGTTCATATTTATTCTACACCAGTCAGATCCTGTCCTAAGATAACTGCAATATTCCATCCAGGAGGATGACTTGGGAACACCTCTGCCAGTTCTCCTTAAAAACAAAACAAAACAAAACAAAACAAAACAAAACAAAACAAAACAAAACAAAACAAAACAAAACAAAACAAAACAAACAAAAAAAAAAAAACAAAAAAAAACCAAAAAAAACCCCCACCACAATTTATTCCTTGCAATTTCAGAAGGCAAGGAGTAGCTTTTCTGAAAGATACGTGGTATCTGTTCCTCTTGGGTCCCCAGTTGGTGGGGTTTCTTCAAAATTTCTCCATTTCAAGAGTAGCATGGCCAGCAGTGAGAGGATGGATGAAGCTGCACCTCAGATCCCTTCATTGTACTTGAAGAAAATTCTCTCAAACATAGAAAGGAGATGCAGCAACTGCTTAATTTTCCAGCTAAAAGTAGAAAAAAGTAAAAGGCAAATTCCCAAATATGAGTCTTAATTACAGTGATATGAGCTGTAATACAAATCTCCTGAAGACCTTACTGGAAGCACTGCAAGATTGCTTTCCTACCTAGATGGCAGAGAGATCTAAGAACAGAAAAGGTAACAATCTGTCATATATCAGATCTAAAATAGATATTGACACTGTGACGTTTTGTATTACAAAAAAACTTCAAACCTCGACAGGAATCATCTGCTTACTAATTTATATTACAGCTGGCGATGTTAGGCTTCTAGAAAAGCTTTTCTTGGATTGTTTTTCTCTGTCTTTATTTACAACCTAAGCAGACACTAATGGAGCTGCAACAGCAACCTGGCAACATCCTGATAGACCCACGCTGTCAGCCAATTCTAGGAAAAAGCTTTACCTCCAATATATGGCTAAAAGCCTGCTACCATTTTCCTATAATTTGTGGCAAGTCTCTTCTCTTTTGGATGGTCTCAACTTCTGACCTCCTACCTTCCCCATTAAAATTCTAACTGAAGCAGTCATTGTCACTTTCTGACATGAAGCCATGGAGCCAGTAAGGCACTCCATGGTGACCTACATAGAAAACCTGCAGAGCCAGCATAAGGGCACAGCCGAATGCCCTGAGATGTCAGTTCTTGTAAAGGTATTCCTGGTGTTACCACTTCACATGGAGTTAATGTTCTGCAGGAGAAAAGGTGCACGCACTGTGCAGAACTGGGACCAATTGGTGAATTATTATTATTCACCTTTGCTTGCCTTCACTGAAAATCCTTGCTTGATGGCCTGCTGGCACCTACACAGAAAAAGAATGTAGGGCAAGACCTCATTCAGCCGTCCCTTTTCAGAATCAGGAGTGCTTGAGATTGCTGGGAAGAGCAGACCTCTTGTCGACAGCTGCAGAAAACTAAACTGAATCGTTAGTGGACCTTTTCTCTTTCTGACAGGCACACAGGAATGCTAGTGCAGGCTATTCTTTTCCAATGAAGTTATTTGTGTGACACTCCTTTTCCAGTTGTCAGCTTTTCGTGTGTCAGAAGCACTACCATGTATGTATGGGCTGCACATTGGTGTGGGATTTGGGCTGCCCTCTTTGCTCTAATGCTATTCAGGAATGGGTATTTATTTTTTTAAATATTCACCAGGCGTGGGGAAAATCCAAAACTGTCAGTGCCTTCAACATCTGCACTGAAATACTGCTTTCCTCAGTAATCTAGTTTCTACATGAAAATGTCTGATGAAACTGAAGACACTCAAACCCTGAAAACACATTCTAAACACATTCTAAACCCTGAAAGACATATCAAAAATTGGAAGGAGAATGTTTTTTTCATTGCACTTTTATTGACTGCCAAACTTCATCATTAACCTCCATCATTAATTTAGATAATTCTTGTCTTAGTCTGAGGGGCCAGCAGAATAAATTTTTGAGCACTAGCCAGTCATAACTCCTCTTGAAAATCTGAAATCATGCTGGGAAAAGAGGTTACCCATAAAATAAAAATACTTTATCTACTCCTTTAGGCAAAGAAAGATGGATTTTTAGGTCATAGAATCCTTTCTAAAATCAAGTGGGTGTTGGAGAAACCCACAGATTCTGTTGCGTGGATTTAATACCAAAAGGGAATCCCAAGACTCCACTTGAGAAAGGGAAACACTTTCTTTTCGAATGTTGTTCCACTTTGAGTCCCTTTTAAGGAGAATTGCAGCACTTTTCATACACGTTTCATTAAAAATTGTTACCAAGATTTCTGTAGTAATACTTCATTTTGCAGCCCATGTGTTATATTGATTTTCTCATGAGAATATTTATGGTATGTTTGGTATGACATTTCACTGCACAGATTTTGAAGATAATGTGTAAATAAATTGTCAATGATTTGTTTTGTCTGGGAACCAAGGTTAAACAACTTGATGTTCTTACAAGGATTCAGAGAAAATCTGATTTAATGTGCTGAGTGATAATTTTATGGAACATTTTACCTAAAAATTTTCTCACCCATGCTCTTTGATAAAAAGAAATTAATATTTCCCAGACAGTGAAAATTAGATTTTCTGTATCAGTTTGGCATGTTTTATGAAAGATTCAAAAGTTATCAATCTAGTAAGCAATAATAATCAATATAATCCAGAAAGATAACTGGTAGCCTTTAAAGAGCAATTAACACAATAAATAATCTTAAATAGGGATTTGAATAGCCAAAATTGCCATTATAGAGTTGGCTGCAGAGAAAAAAAAAGAATTATTTACATAAATCTGTTTAAAATATAATAATGCCACAGAGTAAAGTTGAAAACTGGATTGAAAAAACTAGTGACTTATTCACAGTCCGTGAACAAGACAAAGATTTTATATGAACCTGATTCTTTTTGCTTTGGTTATAAACCCCATAGTTCTTCAGCTGATTAGTTTTCATTTGATGATCAAATGCAGTACCTTGTATGACTTTCACAGTGATTTTGTCCTCTCAGTTGTAGGCATGGTACTAATTGATGTTTTTAGCTCTCATAAGGGAATTTGCCGTGATAGATCCAAGCCTTTTTAGTGTTGCACATTTTCCTTTCAAATGTGGCAACCTCTGAGACATGACAGAGCATTTCCCATTAAATAAAACAAAACAAACAAAAACCAGACCTTGTTGTTCTTTGGGAAGATAGATTTTTATGTTTACTTCAGGACCTCAAGATGGATATTACACCAAGAGCTGGGTTCCTTACCTTCATGAGAAAGTTCCATTGTGTAACCAGTGGTGCAGTACTGGGGCAAACTGCACAGGAGAGCTTTTTCTTCAAATTAAGTAAAGCTTGAGGACAATGTCAGGCCATCAGGGCTGACCCCTTCACATGCCAGTGAGTCAGTTACTCATTGCAGAAATGATCTGTGACCTAAGTCTTCCAGCTAAAGCAAGAAGGTTAGTTCTTTAAAAGAAGGCCTGGCCGTGCTGTTGGTAGACCAGGAGAGATGAGACCTAAAAGCTATGAAAGACTAGGAGTTTACTTGAGACAAGACAAGGTAATCTCGGTAAAGCTACTGCAAGAAGAAATGAGTAGCTCCCTGGATATTCCAAGGATTTTTAGATAAATATCTGTTGTATGTATTCCTCAGTGTCTGCTCTAGTGTCCTTCACAGAGCACGTTCTCACTGCTGAGCACAACTTCTGCCATGGTGTAAACCCTGTTGCCTCAAACCCATGGAAGATTAATGACTTAAACGCTATAATTTTTTTCTGCCATTTCACTAAAATTAGCCAGCAATTTCTGATATTATTGGAGGACAAAGCCAAATATGATTATATGTATCATGCTTTCTTAGGAAAGTGGATTAAAACATTTTTAAAGGTGCCTGGCACTCTGACCTGCTGAAAAAAATTATAGCCCAGACATCCAATATCACTGTGAACATATTAGTAGGGCATGAAAGGCAGTGGAGAGGGGGCCTCTGTCCCACCTCCCACCTTGCTTGGGATTCACTATATGACCTACAACTCTAAGTAATCTTGGCTGTTTCAGAGAAAGAAAAATATAAATAAAAATGCCAGAAACCAAGTTGGCATGAGAGGAAGGATTGTTTCAGGCACCTGACTGAAGGTCTTAACACATGACACTTAATTGCAGTCATTATTTCAATGTGGAGACATCTCTCTGAAGCCCCAAGATACTGAGAGGCTCCAGCTGAGCTCAAACCTCCACCATCCTCCCTTGACCTATTATAAAATATATCTTCATATTCAACAACATCTATATATAATAAAACTCTCTACAGCCTTATTGACTGATCTATTGAAAAATAATGCAGATGGAATTATTTAAAATCACATAGCTTGTTTTCTGCATAATCTATGTAGCCCATTGTTTAAACTCCCTGCTTTATATTAATTTCCATTTTGTACAGACACCAGAACTGAACACTGCTTCTCCTTAAAATTTCCATGTGTGTTCATTCCAGGATAGCAACCAATCTTTTCCCCCGAGCATGTGCTGAAAGCAAATGTTGATGTGATTACCTACAAGGTATTTTAAAAAAAAATCACAAAAAGCACACCCAAAAACAGATTAAATATTTCCACATGCCCTTTAGCACAGTGTAACACTGCAGTTTTACAAGTTGGTTTAAATAATCCACATAGGAAATTCTTATTTGGACAAGCCCTTCTCAAGACCATGATTTCCGAACAATACTAGTGAGAGTGAAAAAATAAACTGAAGCAAAATTCAAACCTGCACAAAGGATGTCTACTAGCATCAATCCATTCATTACCACCAGCTTCCCCTCCAAACCAATATACCTAATTTTCTGTTATGGAATACCATCATCTTTACAGCACCTACCAGATTCCAAATCCCACTGGAGAGCCCAAACTTTCTTCTGCCATGTGTTGCACTGAAATCAATCTGTTTCCAGGACACACACTTTCAAGATGAAAATGTACCAAAATGGAATCAAAGGAATGAAATAGATGTTGAATACTTTGTGCTGGAAAATAGCTTAAACATTTTATCTCTAAGCAAGAAAATTTTGTAGAATTTTTTAAACTTTCATTCCTCTTTTTAGAATCTATCCCAGCTACTTATACACATTCACTCTGACAGTATCTGGGAGTCTGCCCCAGCCCAAGATGTTTCATCTTAGAACCCCTCTGAGAGCAACAGGAGAGTCATGCCAATGGGACTGCTGGCAAGAAAAGGCTGCCTGGCATAAACTTGCAAAACATTTCAGCCCAATGCATGAGCCGGGGCCACAGTAGCAGGACAGAGGCAAGAAAAGCAAGGTATAGTATGCACAGCAGCACACCAGGTGTGAGTTGAGCACCTGTGAATGAAGGATAATTCTGTACTGCTGCAGATTTCTTATAGCTTTGGAGGCTGGAATTGGAAATGCTCTTTCTTCTCAGCTCAGTTAGAGCAACACTGAATAGTGTAATTGTCTGAGATGTAAAACAATCCTTTTGTCAAAACCACTTTCCACTAATTGATTATCTGCCAAAAATTCATTGCTCATCCTGTCCTTTGCCAGATGTCATTGAGGCAAACTCAGGTGTATACCAAAGTATTTGCTGCATGTGTTTTGTCACGTCTCAGTTTGACAGCATATTATTAAATAACATGCTGTGGTGTAGAAGAAATGCCTATAGTGAGAATTCATAACTTTTGTATAATTTCTGATGCTTTATATTTAAAAGGATGTGAAAGATGTCTTCTTTCATCTTCCCTCCAGCAAACAGAGGTTTGAGCCAGGTAAGAGCCAAATCCCTGCCATGCCTTGTCAGGAGGCAAATGGGCTCCAGGGCACAGGGAAGGATCCGTGCTCTCAGCTGTCTGTGCTGTGAGGGCTGTCCCTGGGGAATGTCCTCACTGGGCCAGGGCATCCCTTCATGCTTGGCTGGGGGTCTCTGCATTCCTCACAGCAGGCTGGGCACGCTTCCTAGAGCATCCTGCTCTCCTCTCTACCAACACTCTGGGACTGGCCTGCCCTTTTTTTTTCTAGGTCTGTTCTTAATCTCTCTGTAGCTTTTCCTGTCCCATGATTTCAAACCTTAATCTTTGTTTTCTAACGCCCACATATGATTTTAAAATGTTCTACTTGGAGCTTGCAATCTTTTGAAGAATTCTCACCTGTACTGCCTTCTCATGTCCATTTTATTTTATGTATCGCCTTCAGCTCCAGAGAGTAATATCATTAGTGCACTGTCTGCATAAAGCTTCACCTTGACATCAAATACAATGCTTTATTATACCGTAATTTTGTCAAATTCTCTGCGGCACTTAACAGTTAACAGGTATCTTTTTTAAATCTCAGTGTTGGCTGAACCATCAGACCTTATCAAGCCCCCTGAGAGCCAACGTGGGTCTTTTTTATGCTGTTATTTCTTGGCTGAGTAATTTCAATATTCTATATATTTTCTTAGCTGCAGTCACTCGATCCTCTTGATACTTATAGTAAGTACAGTAATCTAACTACACAGATTTACTGTCCAAGTAGAATCTAGTTTTCTAAGAATTATCACAACCAATTAAATGTGTCTCCGACTTACACTCAGGGATTGTCCAGCTTTGGCAAATGGAATAGAAGGCTAGAAAGAGAGGAGACTGTAAGCTGAGTTCCTTGCTGGTGGAGGGATTTCATGCAGTGAGGCCTGAGAATGTGGTAAAATACAGAGTTATATATTTTGCTTTAGAAAATGCTTTACACATGCCCAATAACTAGAACAGCTCTGCTGTGACCAGTGAAAGAATGTGTATGCAATCTGAGTTGAATATGTTGTAATAATGTAACAGAGATTTATTAGTTCATTCAGTGCTGCATTCTCTAACTCACCCACATTTCTCTCTATCCACTTGGAAAATCCAAGTTCTAATATCCTATCAGGTAAGATTATATCACATCAGACTCTTCAGGCTTTAATTGATTTTCCCATTTCTGGTGGCCCTGCAGTTATTTCTTATATCCTCTGTATCACAGTAGTGATCTTATGCAGGAAGCACACCACTGCATTGTTAGTTCCATAACATTTCCCTCTTGATTTGAAGGGCATCCACGGAAACCCTGAAGACAGCAAATACCTTTATCTTCATTCTCGCTTCTAATCCCATTTAGATTATGATTCTGCATTGTCTCTGCACCTTGCTCAGTAAAAAGAATGACATTCCTAATTTTTGCAATATTAATACTGAACTATAAAGACAGACACCCATGTAATTTGCATCACAGAAGCACTTTTTGCAATTAGTACAAATTTTGCCTTTATGTTATGTTATCCCCTACTACTTCCTTATTTTTACCTTTTTTATTTCCTGAGTTCTTTATAATTTTTTTTCAAAGGTGCTATGCTTGCTATAGTCTAATAACAAAGTTCCATTCCTGCAATTCATCAGTCTCCATCAGACATTCATAATCTGGACTTCTGGTTTCATTACAAGAAAGGAAAGATGAGGGAGTAAAACCTTTGAGGAGGAGGAGTAAAACCCAAACCATGAACATGTACATATACTGCAGTGCATTGCTCATATTTATATAATAAGCTGAAGAGAATTTGGAACCTCCTGGCTTCCAGCTGCCTGTTCTGACAAGCCGCAGGGCTTTCCAACTGTACTGGATTACTGCAAATGGATTCTTTAAATGACCTTAAAACACTCCTTCACAACACTCTGGGGAGACTGAATGGCATTGTTAAATTGTGTGCAGTTGAAGCAACCATGGGTCAATTACCCTCAGCAGCCGAATATTCCAGTAGAGCACATCTTATCAGCATCAGTGATCACTTTAGCAAGTTCCCAGGAATAAATCTTTTGGCACATTATGCCCTAAAAGAGAAAGAGGGGTGGGGACTTAGGGCACTCTGAGTGCCTCACTTTTCTGACAAAACACCTCAGAAGTTAATCTGAAAAGCAAGGTTTTTAAAGTCATTTTGACCCTTGAAGAATACAGGCTCTCAGTACAATCGCTTCTATCTGAAAGCATCAAATATAGTTTATACTAGAAACTGTAAGACCATTTCTCAAAGTTTTATCTCCCAGCAATGCAAAATGGACAAGTAATTAACCTGTAATTTATAAAATTGAAAAATATATACTAGGCAATTGCTTAATTTAATTTAAAACTACAATGTTGAAAAAAAATAAAGAAAATAATTAGTCTTAAAAGTGTGAGGTTATTCATTGAACGTCTGTTACCCCATCCAAAAAAACTCCCCTGAATGTAAAAACAACCACATATGAGAATTTTGTTTTATATTTAAGCCAGAGCAGTTGTAGTAGATTCAGAAATTAGTATAAGAATTTGTTGAAGACATGCAGAAAGTCTACAACAAGCACAAACATGATCATTTTGTCCAGCAACATCCCCAGGGATACTTCCAAACAAATGTATTCATCTTTTGTGAATACTATAAGAAAATTAAGTAACAGAAGTCTGAAAGAGTCCTATTTGCTACTGATTTTTCATCAAACCAAATGAAGGAAAGTAGAAATAATTGTACATGCTGCTGTGTTGTTTCTTATCATAAAGGTACAAGAAGTAAAAAGGTTTCCTGTGAAACAACTACAATGTGCAAAAAGATTAGCTGCTGAGTGGACACTGCCAACAACAGCAGTTTGCTTGCAGTAATGACAATGTTAGGAAACCCTAATTAACATAAAACATCTAGACTTAACTACAGCCTGATCAACACTGCATCTCTCCACGTATTTCATTTAGCAAAAATACTAGCTCATAATATTAACCTCAGGTTATTATTTTATGCAGAGCAATCAGCCAGGAAGTCCAAAGAGCCACATTTGTCACAAGAAAAAAATTCACCTTTTTTATTCTTACTCCTTGATGTTCTGCTTCCTTTTTGGTTTAGATAGGCTGGGTAGAGATGGAGGAAACTACAAGAGGAGTGCCACGGAAGAACGTTCAAGTTGTTTTTGCAGATCCTCAAGGAGAGACAACTTCTCAGCTGGCTCTTGTTGAGGCAGAAGACGTGTGTGTCAAACAGAGCATTATGGTACTGAACAGTTTCTGAGGTGCAGAGAAAGTTCTTGGAAACCTTCTGCCCATTTAACTAAGTAAAAACTAATTCCCACTGCTGGAAATATATAATGTTGCTTTCTCCAGTGCTACAAAGAAGATAAGACAGTTGTTTATACTGTTCCTTGATTGAGTCAAAAATGCCAGTGCAGCAATGAATCTACTTCTGGTCCTACTTTGCCTAAGAAGCTGAGTCAAGGGAGGTTTAGGTTGGATATCAGGAAAAGGTTCTTCACCCAGAGGGTGGCTGGGCACTGGAACAGGATCCCCAGGGAAGTGTCAGCACCAAGCCTGACAGAGTTCAAGGATCATTTGGACAACACTCTTGGAATCATGCTGTGACTCTTAGGGTGTCTTGTGTAGGGCCAAGGGTTGTACTCCATAATCTTTGTGGGTTCCCTCCAGTCCAGGCTATCCTGCAATTCTAAAATAAGGAAAAATATCCTAATAGTTCAACGTAAGTTCGAGACAGATCAAGTCCTACAAGTATCATTCAGAAAACACAAGGTTTTAATTTTTCAGCCTCAGAGGTACAATTTCTTCTCAGAAAATGTTTGGTAGAGACCTGCAAGCTCAAGAGACTCAAGCTGCTCAATATTTCCAAATACTGGAAGTCAGGGAAACAGTTCAGTCACCCCATGGATTCCTTCACTTCCCTTGTACACTGAGGATTGCAAGTAATTCTTTGGAATGGTCTCTTAATCCTCCTGTCTTTTAAAGTACTGTTGACTCCACAGGGAAACTGAGAGGAATTAATTAAAAAGTTCTATGCAAGCATCTGTTTTACAAGATTCTTAAAGGCACATGCACCTTTGAAGGTATTTCAAACACAGACATATCCAGAGCTGGAATTTAAGCAGGAAATTTTGATATCCACCACATCCTTTCTGCTGGCATCATCTGAGCAGTGGAAAAGAAATAATTATTTCATAACTTGGTTGGAAAAGCAGTGTTACTCAAGTGAAGGCCAGCTCTGACACCACATACTGCAGTAAGTGACATGAGGATATGGCCAGCCCCAGGACATTTGCACTTTGACACTCTCAAAGTCTCTAATTCCTCCATGTACTCCTCAGATCACATGAAAGGTCTCAAGTTGCACTCAGGCACTGAGTTTTCAGCTCAGACTGAAAAGCTTATTATTTCAAGAGGATTAATTTGGTATTAAGACAATGATTACTCCTTGGATAGTTTTCCTTTTCATGATGCTGAGTATCTGTTTGTGGATTAACCTGATTCTTTATTACTACTGTTGTTGCTATGGACAGCACTATTTAATTATTTTTATTAGGTCTCCGTCTAAAAACCCCAGAGAATACTGCAATAAAGAAATGACACAATAATAGCAAATTCATGCACTGTTGGGAGTACATGATAAAGTTTGGTTTATGTCAGAAGCATATTACTAATAACAATTCACTTCTGAGCCTCTTTGCTAATTGCTTCAGGGAAACTTCTAAAAATGGGGTATGGGGTTAATTTATAATGGCAGTTGCCACACTTGGTGTACAAGTTGGTACAAGTTACATCTGACAGCTCACAAATGATCAGTTATATTGAGTGATTCATTGCACGATATTTAAAATTTACTCTTTTCCCTTCTTGGTAAAATTCAAGACTTCTGAAAAAAAGAATTCCTATGTTTGTTTATTAATTAATATGGAAACTGTAAGGTCTCATACAAGCTTCTCGACAAGGCTACAAGACATCTTGTAAAAGCCCACAGCTATATGAACTTTCCACTCATCATTTCCCCAACTTTTCAATGAGTATCTCAATATTAGCACAACATATCTCCTATGTGAATATGAACTTAGTTTCATGAATGTTGATAAAGTAAGGAACCAGAACTTGACAGAAATACACTACCTACAGCATGACTTATGCTAAACTGCATGAACACATTATACTTGGTCTTCAAAAAGAAAAAAATAAAATAAAAGAAAGACACTTTATAAAGAGAAGGAAAGACAGATAAACATCATTTCCTTTCCTGCAAGGAAAAGTCATCACAGCACTTCGATGAAAGGAGTCAAGAATTTGGTAATTGTCACATAAATTCTCTGAGATCATTATCTTCTTTTTTTTTTTTTTGTTTTTGTTCTTTTTTGGGAATAGGGAGGGAAAATTCAGCAATAGTTATTTGGGTTAGGTAGTTATGCTCCTTCTGGGAATTTTTACATCTAGTCAATCTCTTCACTGTGGAAATCTACTCTGCAAGTGCTTAAAAAACAAACAGTCTTTAATACCAAAAAAGTGCCTGTCAAACCACTGCCAATTAGTTTGGCTTGTGGCTGAACAGAAAGTCATACACAGGCAGGGTGATGGTCTTTGCCACAGATTCATTACCATGGTTATAAAAAAACCAATGCCTTCAATTTCCAACTCAGAGATTAAGAAAGTTGTTTTGAGAGGTTAAATCTGTGTCACTTTCAAAACAAATGTTGTGAAAAAATTTACAGAATAATTTCAGTATTTCCTTCTAGCATAAAACATCAACACAGACTGAAAAAGAAGATTACTTTGTCTGATTTTTGGACATTTTAGCCAATCAAGTAACTTCAAAACTGGGCTCAAAATCCATTTTGTTTTAGCACCATTTCTGCAGTCATCTTTGTACAAGTCCTCTCTTCGGTGAGCTTAATTTTCATTTGGTAGGCAAAGAATGATCTTTATTACTGAGCAGGGTCAGTAGGAGTTATCACACTACAAATTCAAGCAGCTGGTTTATCTTAGGGGAAGAATGGTGGAATATTTCTCTGGAGTTCACATGATGGTTTATTTAAACTCAGAACCAAAGAATTTTCAACTGGGCACTGCTCAGACCTAGCTACAGATTGAGGGCATTTTTTAACAGTCCCCTTATGTGGATTCAACAGACACTTGTATCAGACTTGACTGACCATCACGTAGCCAGTTGAACACCTATGTATCTCCAGGTTTGGCTAGGGCTTACATTAGCAGAATCTCTATGTCCACAGATTCTGGGAATTCTGAATTTACAACTCTGAACAAAAACCTTAGTTCCAGAAAAATGAATTAAAGGGAAAATTCTATATGGCAAGTGAAGAGACAGGATTCGCAGCTGATAATAGACAGAAAATGCTGCCCTGGAGGGGAGATTGGATGGGACTCTAAGCAGCCTGGTCTAGTAACAAAGGTATCCCTGTCCATGGCAAAGGGGTTGGAAGAAGATGGTCTTGAAGGTCCCAACCCAAACTATTCTGTGACTCTATGAAGCTGGAGTAGATACAGAGTATCTGCTCTGCAGATAAAGACTGTAGGAAATAAAGTGATGTTAAAGGATCCAAAGACAGCACTGACATTACAAGTTGTCAAAATGTGGCGCTTTCACTGCACAAAAGCATTACTTGCCAAAGTGAAAAACTTTCTCTGTTGACAGATGATTTCTGAAACACACATTAACATCTTATACAGGCAGAGTCCTTTTCCAATCTCCTTTCTTATTTTCATCCCACTTACTAGAATTCTGCTAAATCACCCAGGGTGTGGGGAGGCAGGAATAAAACAGTCAAGGGAGTATACTTGTCATATATGCTTTTATCTTTCTTGTTTACCCTTGGACAATGTTAATAAAATAAAGTTTGTAATTGTTCCAATAACAGCAGCAATGCAGGGAAGCATCCAATGGTTCTACTTTGTCAAATGGAATGTATTGACATTCTAAAAGGCTATCTGGACGCAGGTCTCCACATAATCTTTGATAATGTTGTTCTTTCCATACAGACCATTAAGACTCTTGATTGTTAAAGTACAGAGATCCTTCAAAACAATGTTTATAAACTAAAAATATTTAACCATTTAGCTTATTGTGTGCTTTGATTTCTGCTGGTCACTCTTCACATCCTTACTCCTGAGATAAGTCATTAAAAGGCATGATAAATTCACATTTAAGCTATTAAAGTAAAATATTAGATCTTGATGCCTTTAAAAATTTTGATTCAGATTTTATTCAATAAGGTCACTTATATATTTGTGCACCAGAAAAAAATCCGAAGCAAGAAATTAAATCTGAAGCAGGAATTAAATAAACCAGAGGAATCCCTGCATAGAAATCCCTACTTCATTGAAACTGTTCTGATTTTGTCCCTGTTTGTTTGTTTTAACTGATGTGAAACAAAAATAAGTGGGCCTTATCATGAGAGTCTGTACAGCCTTTACAAAGTCTGTGTTAGTTAAAGCACAGAACGTGATTTTAAAATCATGTTCCGCAATCAAACCTCTGCAGGAATAAATGCTTAGGAGAGCCTTTATGAAAGTGAATGTGACACTTGAGGAAAAGAATGTATCAGCTATCACAGTTTCAGCAACATCAGGAACCTGTCTGGTTCTGTCTGTGAGCATGTTTGAGCTTGCACCCACATTAACAAAAAAACTGGTGAAGGAAGCTTAGTTGCACCAACAACTCAGTGCTCTGACAAGCTGGTAGGTTCTTATTTTGTCCTATCCAGGAATCTGATTTGTTTTTCCTCTGGTGTACGTAGGTGCTAAAAATGGCTTGACTGCTCTGTGCCACGTGAGGTTTGTGCACTGACCTCCCTCAGCATAGACAAACAGGGAGGGGGAATCAGGTGTCCCCATAGAAGTTGTTGCATTTGCATTCTACAAGGAAACATTGCCATTTGTTGATTATGAAGGCTTGTGCACTGAGAAGCAATAAAAAGCCACATAAAAAATGCAGTTAGATCACATTTAAAGCAGTTTAGTTGGTGCAGAGAAATCCAACTTAAATTGATTCTTCAGAAAAGCTGTCAGGAAATAAAACATTTAACTGTGTGTGCCATTAGCAAATACCTTTTAACCAGCTCCAGTTGACAGCATCTATAGAATACCAGGGGTATTTTTGTTGCCGTTGTTTATTCCTTTAAGGGAACCAGTAAGCTCAGAATGCATCCTGTCCCAGCCTTTCATCCTCCAGAAAACCAGAGTGAACTTCCTTAAAACACATTTTTTTCTAGCTTTGGGCATCTGTGTAGCAACATGGAATATGAACTCCAATGACACATTTTCCCTCCAAACATCTTTCCCAAGCCATTCTGCTGTAGCTCATTTGTTCCCTGAAAGATTCACTGTCTGCAGTGAATTCCAGGAAGATTCAGGCGGACATTAGGAAAAAATCTTTGCAAGATTAAACAATTGAAAATCACAGGGAAAATTTGACCAGATTTTTTGGGTGGCAGAGGAAGAGGAAGGATGCACTGTTTTTCCTTCTGTCTGAAGTCTCAGGAGTGTGCCAGCAACTTGAATTTCACTCAGGAGAGAAAGGAGGAGGGAGATGGGCTCTGTAAGCCCCAGTTTTCCATGATTCACTACGTTCTCCCATCAAAATGAGAAGTTATTTAAGGATAATTCACAGTTGCTTAGGAAGGCTAAAAGTAGGTTCTATCTGCAAAACTCGCATCCATGATTTACATACTGCAAGAGCTAAAATGCACAAAGATTCAGAAATCTTTTCAGGGATCCTGCTCTAAGAAAACTTTGTTGTTATATAATATGAACTCCTAAAAAACTAGTATCAGTTCAGTGAAAAACCTGAAAGTTGCAGGTAGTGGATGTATATTTATGGCCCAGATAGAAAGTAGGTAAAAAAAAAAAATCAAATCATTCCCTGTGGTCCTAGATATAAACAATGAATGAACTGTACTAATTAGCTTTCACTTACAAGTGCAAATCGGGTTAATTAAAAATAAACTTTACTGCATTACAGCACTGAAGACATCCCTCTCCCTAATACAAGTACAGATGAATGGATACAGCAAATTTGATCTATAAGCATTCAGTGGGTTAATTAAAAGTCAGGCATGCATCTGCAGAACCAGGCAGAATTTTTTATTTCTACAATGGATGCTGGCACCTTGGGATTAAGAAAAAGATGAAGGAAAAAAAGCATCTGATATCTGTTGAAGTCAAAAGATTCTTTACACCAGGAAATTTAAAACACTGCTGACATGAGAAATGTTGAATCTCAAGCAAAGCCTTCCACACCCTGTCCTCTGCACTGCCTTTTTTTTTTTCCTATGGAGGCTGCTGTGTCTATGGTATGAACAAGCCTGAAGGCATGAATTCATCCTGAATTAGTTTATTGTCAGCCTCTTGTTTGGAAATCTCAGCAGCACTGAAAGCAAAATGACTAAGTAAATCTCAGCTAATTCTTAAGATGATCTTGTTGGCAGAGGCTTTATATACATCTTCAGAAATACTGGATTGTCTCTCACCTTTCCTGGAATATCACAAATGATACATTCCTTAAATTGGTACATAATCTCTTCATATGCAAACTGTGTGTCAGGAGAAAGTGTTAAGCAGATCTCCTCTGTGTGGGGAACCACATAATGACCTCACTCATCAAGAATTCAAGCACAGCCTGTGTCTTAACCTGCCTGTGGTTTCAGTGGCATGAAATAGTAATTGAGAAGCAGGAAAACACAATGTGTATGAGGAAATTCTTTTCAGGAATGCTTCCTCCTCTACACTTTTGACGAATAGTTGTGTTCCCACACTGGTGGCCTCCAAGGCAGGGGGAGGACAAACAGTTCTACAGCCCAGGGACCCCCTCAGTCACTTTCAGTCTAAGGAACTCCATGCAACACCAAAAAGGTAACATTCACACCTAGAACTGGGCAAGATCAGCTCTTGCTGGATTTCTTCTATCACAATGTGAAAGGATGTTCAAAGTACCAGAGAACTGCAGGAGGTGAATCCAGTGCAAGAGCAAGAAGCTGTAACCTCCATGCCAGTCTTAGTTATTCCAGTGAACTATGAAATACAGATGATGACACCTCTCGCCCAACAAAAAGTCTATGCTGGTTTATTCATAAAGGTGAAATAATTAAGCAATAATTCCACTTATGTTTAGGACACTACTTTTCCTGTAAAATCTGCTGAGTAATTTAACATACCCCACAATGAAAAAATAAAAACCAGTGGAAAATATGCTTCTTCAGTGTTGCACTCTTCACTTAAAGGAAAACTGTTGGGGAGTATAAGATTAATTCTAAGTACTATCTATCACAAGTATAAGTGAAGAGCAAACTTTAATTATCTCACAGTTATAGTTTTCAATAAAGATTTATTAGCAATCATTTCCAGCTGACAGCAGTTTAAAATCTTTCAGTGTTGAACTTAGGATGAGGAAATACAAGATCTATTTGATTCCAAGAGAAAGATAATATTTTTAATCAAAAACAAAGATGCAGAATACTCTGCATAGCCACAAGATGAATCTTTCTGAAATAAAATAATAATAAAAAGGCATGTATAAAACAAAATAGTCTAAATACAAATACCTTAGTCATGAGTATACTTTAATTGTGGATTTATCATTAGAAATATAAGGCTGGCAGTCTAAAGCTCATCAGCCTCAAGAAAAAGTAATACATGTTTTTGCCAGCACCTCTTTTGAGGAACAGTCAATCTTTCTGCATTTGAGCTTTATCATATTTAGTAAACAGATCAGATCACAGCTTCAGATAAAATCTTTGCTCATCAGAAAGCACCTGACATTCCAGATCAACTTTGTCTCAGATTACGGCAACTCAGCATTCAGTGCTGAATTTTTAGTTGAACAGAACTCATCACTTTAATGCCAAAACAACATCACCCAGTTGGCTTCCAACTTACAAGCAAGTGAGCGAGGCTGAAACTGTTCTGAAATTTCACTGTCAGCATATTTTGGTATTAACAGACATCTCTTGTTGAAGACATTCTGATATCCCTCCTCACTCTTCTCTGGATTTTATGTCAGATGAAGAAATATGCCATTGAGGTAGTCAGATTAGTAAAAGCAACTTTGTTTTGAGGGACTTGAATGCAGCTAAAATCAGAGTGAAAAGCCTTATTATTCTTCACATCAAGTGTCCTTCTAAAAGACAGAGAAGCTGCAGAAACCTATATTGTCTAGCCACCCTACCTGCAAAATCTATCAAAAAGCAAGTGTTGCAATTTTTCAGGTGACAGAATTATAAATATGTGAGAAGTGAGCTATTCTGCCATGCTTTACTGTAAACAGATTCTTATTTACCTTTTCATATGAAATCATTTGGTACTGATAGATGGAAGATTTTCACTTGACTATGACACTCTAGCTGAGATCTGATTATGAGTAGGAGAAAACTAGAGGGGAATTATATAGGAATATGTTCTCCTCCTCCATCTTTTGGAATACTGAACACATCTTAACACTTGAGTAAAATTTTACTCTGCTTTTATTATACTTGAATGCTCACTTGCAGTGCTGCACTGAGTAGTTTCATTTGAATATTCCATAAATGATGTTACCTCTCAAAGTATCACCAAGGATTTTGCTGTGGTTAAGATATTGGAAAGGGGTTCAGTATCATTTCAGCCAGCTGTTAGGGAAAAGCAAAAGAAAGTTTAACTCCTCCCATTACTGTCTCTTTCCCAAAAGATTTTATCTTATTGAAAGTTTGGAGTTGTGCCCATAAATCTTCTCCTGCTGGGGACAATAAGGTCATAAGGTCAAATAAGAATCAGTCATAGGAAAAAAATCTTTCTTCCACTCAACTCCCTCTCTGCAATACACAGACCCACCTGGCACCTCAGCTCTGCTCCATCACTTGGAAAAAAGAGTGAGGTGTGCTTTTAGATGGCAGAATAACAAAGATGGAGCACAGCCCATCAGAATTCCCCTTACAGAGCCACTGCAGGAGTGGAGAAGACAGGAAGTGAAAAGGAAGTAGTCAAGGAAAAGGCAGAGAACAAATGTTGCTGAAACCTGCCTGACACATCAATCCCAAAGTTAAACATCCTGGCAGTGAGGTGAACACGTAGCAGACCTCATAAAGGGGCAAAAATGTGACACTTCTGGTAACTTATCTAAAGATGCTAAGCTGACACTGCTGGCCCAGAAATACATGACTGACAGACAATCACTTTATATTGCCATTACACATACGTGTATCTTATATATATATACACACACATACATACATACATGTACACACATAAAAATAATAGTGATATATTTTAGATATGTATCACTATAAAAGCCCAGTCCCACCTTCAAACAGGAAGGTTTCCTAACAACCCCCTTCTCAGAGTGTATGTGGAGATTGCTCCCTTGAGTGGGGACACCCCTCGAGGCTGAGTGACAGAGATTACCATGGGTGAGTGACATCAATATCTTCTTCATAACTGCTTTGCTAGCTTTAATATCATCACTTCAAGATAATTGCTTCAATATAATTGCTTCAAAAATAGTGCACTATACTTCTAGTTATAGCTACCTATGCTGTGTGGTAAATAATTCTGATTAAGGTCTTCTAGTCTAATCATTATCATAATAAATCATTTATTTTTATATAAATTTGGTTTGCCACCCTTAGTCCTGCTGGACAAAGTTGGATAAAGGCTCAATTACACCTGCATAATCCTTTGGACATAAATCATTGACAAAGTCTGGGGCCAACATTGACTCCAACGTAGGATCCTCTCTGAGAAGGAGTTTAGAAAGCAAGGGGGTCCTTTCCACACCTTGTGATACAAAAGAATTGTGTCAAGCCAGGCAAACATGAAAATCCTGAATCTACTGGAGTTAAGGATTCTAAATTCAGACTTTACAAGACTCTAGATTTTGTTCTAGCTTGAAACATTTGGAAAGACACTGGGATATAAAGAGATAAATATGTTTAAAATTGCATAATCTCCTTTTTTTCCCCAATAGAAAGAAATCTCAGGCTAGAGAAGGACAGCCCTGTGGGGCTCACTACTGCTCCATCACTATTACCTATGCCCACTTCTGTTTAAAAATTTGAGAAGGGCATGACAGAGAACTGGCAGCAGTTATACTGTTTCAAAACAGCAGTATACAATTTCATTACACTAAATATCCTGATAGATTTTAAACACACCACACTCACATTTATTTCTTTAAGTATTTCCTTGCCAGGCAAGTTTTCTTCAGCTCTCATGAGGACCTCAGAAACAGTTACACAGTCTTCATAAATGTTTTAAGGAGAGGAGGAGTGCCAGCAAAGGTAAAGTAATTAGGCCATTGGTGTGAAATTACCTGCTAGACTGCAGGCATGAAAAAAAAGGGCAAAAGTAAAAGTTCTAGACAAAATTAATTGTCTCATATGCAGGATGTAATCTCCATAGCACCAGGTGACAGAATACCTGAAGCTAGTGAGAGTGAAGAATATAATGATCATAACTGTTAATGCCATGTCCAGGAAACAGAAGGCAGAGAAATCGCTGCCTTAATAACAGCTCCTTCTGAGGAGGAACAATCAATACCCAACTACACTACGTGCCAATGATCTGCTTAATTGTCCTAGATGTGTCACAATGCACACCCTTTAAAGGGCTGCAAACACATTTTTGCCAGTGGTTTTCCTCAGCAAACAGATCTGTCTACACGCATGATGCATTTTCCTATTTTCACTGCCTTGTGGATCTAATTGTTAAGCTTGCTCTCAGACAGCTTCTAAATTTTTCTCCTCCATAGCGAAGACGAAAGTCTTCATTACTTACCCTTGATAAATGTACAAGCATCTACACCCACTGTCCGTTAAGTATAACAACACATATTGATCCATAATTGAATTAAATGAGCATTGCTTTGTTTGTACAGATAAGCAGAACAGAGAACTCTTGTGAGATAAGCAGAAAATATTTTTTAAGCTATGAGAAAAAGAGTTAAAGCGGCCCCTCAGGAGACATTGCATTTTCAGAAAACACTTTTGCTTTGCTAAACTGAAGAGGATGAGTTCACAGATCTCTGCACAGGCTCCATGAATTTTTGGCTGTGTAGTCTCCACAGGCTATTCTGTGCACAGAGCATGGAGACCGAACAAAACACAGGCTGCACCAACATGTCCAATACATTTTGTGGAAGTTACCTTACAGATGCCACTTCAGTGCACAGACCACATTTAACATGTAGTTCTGTTCTCCCAGCATGCCTGTGCTTCCACCTAAAAAGAAAACCCAAAACCCGGCCATCATAAGTTTCAGTGTTTGGTTTGCATCTCTGGAACTGAGGCTGATCCCTCCTCCACCCCAAAGCCTGATGTGACAGCCAGTGCTGTACAGCAATCGTGCTTGTGTCCATTAGTGTCAGACACACTGTAAAGACCCATATGTCCTACGGCAAGTCATGTGCTTTGGGCACACAGAGCTCACTGCACACACATGATCAAACTGGTTTAGCTGATATCTGACTGGCTAAGCATAGCACGGTGTCCAAAGGAGACAGTCACTGACAAATACTAACTGTGAAATGCCGTAACTTGGCATTAAAAACCTGGTGGCATTAAGGGACTCTTTCATTCCTGTGAAAAATCATGGGGTTATACAGAGTTTTCAGAATCCAGTACACCTGAGGGATCTTCTCATTCTCTGGTGAACTCTGGTGACATATCACTAAAAGCCATTTCAGAACCTCGGCAGCGTCACACATCAATTGATCTCAGCTAACTGCAGATTTTCAAGCATTTCTGTTCTTTTCTGCAACCTCAAATTCCTCAACAAAAGAGCACCCATAATCTTCAGGATATTGAAGTTTTTGGAACAAAATAGATTGCTTCCAGATCAGCTGGATTTTACAGTCATTTTAAGTGAGGAGAAATAGATAGCACCATTCACGTTGAATTTACCATTAAACTGCAAATTCATTTTTATCAAAAAGTCCAACAGTGATTTGAAACACAAGAATCTCAACTTATAAGTGTGCCCAACTTGTATGATAACTGTTGTCTAACTACAGTAAATTATTTATGCTTTTGCAGGCTTGATTCATGGCCTGGGAATAACAATAATCAACAATCAGTGTGAGAAACTTACCATGCTTTGCTGTATTGTGCACTAGAATACAAACTGGCCTCCAGCTCTGGCAAAAGTTCAGCTTATTTCACGAAAGTAAACATGAAACCTTAAGTATTTGTTTTAGGCCCCATATTCATCAGGTCAACAGAGCTTGTAAGTCATACAGTGATGCAATAGACTCTATATGAAAGAAAAGGCACTGCTACACAGAGGTAAGCATTTACTAAATTCTAGTGCCTGAACAAACATTTTGTGTATGTTTTATATTTGATATGTCATGCGTATTCACCTGAGGCTTTAAGTCCAGAAAAGGTGAAAAAACTATGCAAGAGTGTTCAAAGTCCCCATAGCTTGTGGTGTTATTAATTTCATAGCCAGGCTTACAAGGAACTGAAACCTGAGGATCACTATTGCCTGAAGAGACAGATAGAGGTATTTAAATCTCTCACAACCTGATTTGGCTTCTGACCAAGAGGTGTCAAGAAGGTGGCAGTACGGTGACTTTGTCCTCTGCAGTGCTTGCTGAACCATATTGTAAAGCTACAGAGCAAGTGGTTACAAACAGCAGGGAAAAAGCCCCACAACACTCTGATCGAGAAAAATCTCACCCCAATGTTATCAAGCAAGGCAAAAAAAGTTATCTAAATGCTATCACACCCTCACACTCGAAGAAAAAATTGTTCATCCAGATAATATCTGCAATAAATGCTCCCATCAGTTCTAGAGTAAGAAATCTGTTTGGGAAGAAGTTATAAATCTGTATTTTTAAGCAATTTTTTTAATTCTTAAGAGTAGTTTCCTTTGCCATTTTGTATCTAATATTTGGTGGGTAAACCAAATACTTAAAAATCAGAGCACAGGCAAAGCAAGGGTGTACTGTTTTCAGCTTTCACCTCCAGATGTAGCATATTTGCAAAAAAAAAAAAAAAAAAATGGAGCCTGGAAGAACAAGCTGACAGGTTCTGCTGCCACAGCCAGCAGGGCAGGATTGCAGCAGTGCAAGGAATTTCAGTTCCACTGGGTTTGTAGGCAAAAGCAACTACCCACCAGTAAATACCCTACAACCTGGCACGGGCAGCTTGCTCTCGATTGTCCTTTTCCATTCTGCGAGCAGAATTTAAAAACAGAAAGTGAAATTAAGGTACTCACTTTTACGCGCTGTTAGGTTCCAAAGCAAAGGGTTTTGAAGTTGTGAAGCTCCCGAATTTTCCTCGCAGTGCTGCCATCCGTGGCTGTGCTGCACAAGCAGGTTGGATGCAATGCCCCTTGGAAGTACCAATTCCCTGTGGAAACACTCCGTGCTCTGAGGCCACGGGGAAGGCACGATCCCCTCCGGAGCTGCTCTGGGACCCTGCCGTGGCTCTCAGGGGAAGCGCCTGCACCTTCTATCCAAACACTCACCACCAGTAGTGCCAAGACCCTATGACACAACTTCCACTTGAGATAGCTGATTTCTTGTCATTTCTTTCTTTTTTTAAAAATTGATTTCTCCTTCCCACCCAGCTCATGGAGCCTTTGCCTGAAGGAGAATCACCATCAGAACCCGGCTCCTCTCAAGGTGGCCTCACGCCTGTCATGGCCTCAGAGGCTCTCCCCGTGCATCCCCAGGCCTCCTGAAGCTCTTCCACGGGGCTCTGACACCATTCTGGAGAGCTGCCTTCCTCAAACTCGCTCTCCAGAGTTTCCCAAAGCTTTCCCTTGCCTCCCCACGGGAGGCTGTCCCAGGGGGGACAGCCCCGAGGAGTTTTGGCAGGAGGGGCACAGACAGCTGTGCTGCCTGCCGGGTGTCCCTGCTGTGGGCAACGACACGCAGCCCTGGAAAACCCTCCCTGGAAAACGCAGAGTCCGACCTTGCAGAAAGTGGTTCTTGGAGTGGGATGGCCGTGCAGGGGAAGGTGAGATGTTGGCTCTTGCTGGGAGCTTTCCCTCCACCCGGTATGTCTGTTTCCCTTTCAAACTACAAATTAACTTCCCGAGATTCACCAAAACACACCAGCTTGGACGTCCACAGCATTCCCACCTGCCCACATATGTCTATGATCAAGCATGTCTCTGAGGAATTTAGGGAAATGCTTGGATTGACTGTTTTTCTCCATGGTGCTGATTCCTCTGGCCCCAGACCCAGAAACTCTGCTGTGCTTGCCATCAGAGGGTTTGCACTCAGGGCTGCTTTCAGTAGTGGTCACACCTGAAATGGATCTTGAAGGGCTGACAGAGAAACAAAAACCCCAAACCCTACCTCAACAAAAACCAACCCTTCCACGTTCAGTCCCAAGATGTTTAATATTCCCAGGGAGAACTGATTTTGTTTGGAATGATTGCTAAACCCGTCTGTTTAAGTAGCTGACTCTGTTCCAATGACTCCAAAGTAGGTGCCATTAAAAGAGCTTTTCTGGAAGTGCTGACTATTCACTATTCTGCTGAAAGGCAGCAACTTCTGAAGAGAGAATCTCCTCATTTATCTTTCTTCCTTCAAGACAAAGGGAAGCCATTTTGGCAGCGAGGAGACCAAAGGGTATTTGGGGCAGCCAATGTATTGCTTTATATTTGAATGCCATTGCTTTTTATGGCTGTGCAGATGTGAAAACTGCCAACAAATTTCTTGTCAGCACTGCTGCAATTATTCTGTGATTTCAATGCAAGTCTCAGCAACTCCTTACATTTCCTGCAAGCTCAGAGAACCATGTCTCTGCAGAGAGGAATTCAGGATATGGTATTCAAGATGCTGCTTTATTTGTCAGCTTAATCTCACAATCCAGATGCTTAAAGCAATGTGGCTGTTGGTTGTTTCCCTTGAAATGGCAGTCTTGCATCTCCTCCCCCTGCTGCTCAGGTCACAAGGCTGGCAGGTATTCCACTGACAGCCGTACCCGCTGTGCTGTCTGCCTTGCTTTCAATAACAATGATTTCTAACTTTTCCAAGTTAAAAAGCTTGATCTTGTGGCTCAGCACAGGCTTTGCTATTGAATTTGCACAGAGAGAGAGAGAGACACTAAAAGTCCCTATATGTAGCTGGAAAGTATTTTATTTACCTTTCATTTCAAAACTTCCTTTCACCAAGTAAAAAATTAAAGTAGCTAAGCAGTTTGACCAATAGCTAACTTTTAATATTACTGTCTTATCTGCAAATAGATTAAGGGCTACAGTCATAAATTACTTACTTTTAATGTCACTGCAGAGTTAATGTTGCAGGCTAAATTCAAGATGCGCTTCCTGATTATTAAAAAGGATTTTTGATACTGAATTTTTGCAGACTGGCAACATAGCACAGACATATTCAGACAACCCCATGTTCACTTCCTTAAAACAGCTCTTATCTTGCTTTTCCATACCTTGAGCATTCTTGAAAATGCTTTTTCTAACACATCTTAGGTTCCTCTGTGCTTCTTAAATAACAGCTTCCTTTTCTCAGCTGAACAACACTGACAGCTGGTAGCTGCTGTGACTATGATTCAGAAATCTTAACTTTGGCTAAAAGTCTCTAATTTAAACTGCTTTTCAGAGCTCCCTTCCCAACTTAGATAAAGTCTGATATCTTTAGAGGACAAATCACAGATTCCCTGAAGAATTGGATTTATGATGTTTCTGGCTGTGGCCATTTCTCCTGGGAATGTAAATGACAATTAAACTAAATATAAACAGCAGAAGTGACATAAACCAAGTTTCAACTTTAACAGTGGAAGTGCCTCCTCCTTTTTCTACATGTGGCCAAGTTTCATCTATTTCCCATGCTGAATGGTTGGGATTCAATAGGGAACACTGGATAAAATAACCACTCCTGATGGAGAAGAGCACATGAGAAAACTTGCAGGTGATTCCTACATATCCCACTAATGAGCCTATATGCACATGTGGGGGTATCAGTCATGGTCAGATGGGAAACTGTCTGAGAAGAACTGGCAATGGTCTTGGGATTTGTGTTGCTGCCATATATATGGGATTATCTGGGCATACTTTATCTGGTTCATGTCATACCACAACCAAGGGGCTTAAGGAAATTTCTGGGTTTTGTAAACAATTAATTATTTATTTCTAAAGAGTGAAGTCCTTTAGTCTGATTAAAATAAATTTGGTTTAAAGTAGAAGTACCTCTTATAACATGAAGCACAGAGGAATTCATTATTTCTTCTGGCCTCAAGTCCTAGGGAACTCTATTGAATAAGCAATAGGATCTGACATGCCATAGAAGTGCACAACTATTTTTTTCCTATATCCAACACTTTGGACCATTGTTTGTCTTGTTATCTCTGTTATGGTAAGTTCAGATATAAATAACCTGTTA
Source organism: Cinclus cinclus (assembly GCF_963662255.1). NCBI lineage: Eukaryota > Metazoa > Chordata > Aves > Passeriformes > Cinclidae > Cinclus > Cinclus cinclus. The sequence goes on along the minus strand of NC_085050.1, from coordinate 63,542,519 downwards.
TAAAAGTCTTTACAGGGAAAAGAACAGTGAATGAGTTACAAACTACCTAAAAATATAATTAATAAAATATGGACTTATAATAAAGATCCATCTTATAAAACCCACACCATTTTAAAATGTGATAGTCTTAATGATACCTAATTTATCAATAAGAGAAATGCAAAGATTTAATTTTCTTTTGAAAAACATTCTGATCTGTGGAATTCATCACAAATCCTCCAGCAGATCAAATGAAATAAAGTGACATTAAATTTAGATTGCAGTCTCAGAACTGTGATGGCAGTGTATTATTACATTTTGCATTATTTGCAAAAACTCAGTGCAATTACCAACTCAGAAAACTGTGATCAGTAGCATTTTCATTGCTGAAGTCTACATCTCAAACTCAAGAATATATCACCACAGTGATGGTAATTTGCTGTAGAATAAGGTATAGAGACAAAAAGTGTTACGTCTCTGTATTCCCACTGGTGTGCAATATATACATACATATATATACACATTGTTATGAAGAAAAATATGTATTACTGTGCACTACACTTTTTTCTCTTTTGATTTATGTCATTTTCTAGACAGTAGAAGAGGATGAAAATTATTAGACAATAAAAACTGTAGCAAATACCAGACAAAGAAATAGACGAGCTAAACATACTGCCAACATTCCAAGGTCAAGTTCCTGTGACACGGATTGCTTTAGGGAAGTGCAAGTATGAACATCCAGCTGCCTCAAATAGGAATAGATATAAAACTCTCCCATCTTCCTTGTGTGCTGAACTGCAATTTAAGTAGCCTTAATTGCTATCAATCTTCATTTTGATGTTTCAATAATGCATTACAGAAATAGGAGATATTATGACACATTTCCTTGTCAAACCCAGTCATGAACTGAGCAGTGCATTGGGAGAAGATGATTGAGGAAACTGTTGAAGTGGAATAAAGTTTTTATTTCCATACAAGAGGGCTGAGCTTGGTTTTCTAGTTTTTAAGTCTGAAGCATGCTGATTAAAATGCCAACACACCCAGGATGCTTAGTTTTCCTGACAGATTTGGCTAATTCTTATAGCTATTTTAATTTGTGTAATATCTAATTTCAGATGGAGTGAGTAGTATTTTTTTTCCCAAATAAGAAGTATATTACATCTAAATTCTCCACTGACTTAAGGCCCTAGCACAACCAGAAAACAAGGACTTGGCCAGAAAAACTTGGTATTAGTTATTCCCCAAATACAACCCCCATCAAAACATCAGCCCAAACCTTCCAAAATGAAAATTTGGACTAAAATACAATACTCAAGAGTGACATACCTTGTTTTCCAATTAATCAGGTATTTTCTTCATTAATGGATTTTAAATATACATAAAGACTCCACCCAAATCCTGGTTTTGATTGTGTTATGAATAACATTGTCAGAATGTTATTTCTAGATTTTTTTTTCCTGCTGTCAAATTTATTGTCCTATTTGAGTTTCATAAACATAGATTAACTTAACATTTGTGGGTGTACATGTTATTCTTATAACAGGTGATACTTCAAAACTTTATTGGGGGACAAGATAATTTTCTATTAAAAAATAAATTAAATGTGCACCCACAAATGTCAAGTTTATCTACATTTATCCTGCCTTGGATGCAAAACGTGAACCCAAGTTAAAGAAATGCAACTAAAGTCAGAACAAAACTTATTCTATACTGGATAGATGAAATAAATGTGCATTTTGAAGAAAGTAAGTGACAATTATACCTGACATTTCCTGAACTGTATTATCCTGCAGAAGATTAGGTGGGTACTTGCTGATCCCTTTGCCTCACGATCAGAATAATTTTATTAAAGGTTCCAGGCTTTGGTTCTTTCACTGGAATCCACATCATAACTTTGTCGACTTAAAGTGAGTTTTCACTAAACGTGTTAAGACAAATCTTCCAAGCCTTGGATAAGTAGATGTACTACTTAACATAACCTAGATCCAAAAACACTAATATGCCGTATTTTTCCCTACTGCATGATAAAATCTGAACTAATCCAGACCCCTAACTTTTACTGAAGTGCTTCCTATTTACAACTGGCATATCCAGGGCAAAACTGTCCTGCAGAATTTTCTCCTGATGGATCCGATTCCTGCTTTTGAGGTATAACTGGGTAGCATGACTCAGCACTGTTTGCTGAGTCTACACTTTTGCCCTAATTTTAAAAGAGTTCTCTGTTGAGCAATTCTGCAAGGGCTCAAAGGGCAAAGCTGCTAAAACAACTCTCCTGACCCAGTTCTCCATCCAGCTTCCCAAGTTACCAGACAAGCAATGAAAGCAGGAAGCTAGATTGTAAAAAAACTTCTGGCAGAGGAAAACTAGGTACTAGGAGATTGCTGTGGTGTCTTAGATCTGTATTGCTGATAGTGGCAGGGATTTGTTGACATAGGGATGATTCAGATTGAGACTCACCAGAGTATGTAATAGAAGGAACTTCTAATGTGTCTGGTTATCTTTTGTAACACCATCCTTCCTGAAGACATATCTGCTTAAGAAGGTTATTAATGAAATCATTAATTATTAGTGAATTATTAATCGTATCATTACTTAAAAAGGAAATAAGAGGAGTTAGAACAAGACAAAAGGTCAAGATATTTAGTAGGCCTCCGGATAAACATGACAATATTTATGATCCATGAGGGTGCAATCACAAACCATGAAAACACCCAAAGGTCATTGGATCCACACAGTTCCATTCCCAGCTAAGGTTCCACCACCTCCTCCCAGACCCACCTCCCTGAAGGAGAGCAATGAGTTAGTCTGTGTGTGAGCTCAATATCTTGTTTTCTGCTGTTACTGAGGCTCTGTGACATTGATGGCTAAGGGCCCTATCAGCAATCCACCAGCCTTTGGGGCTATTTAAACTCTTGGTACTCAAACCAATGTGGATTTGGCTGCTGTAAGTGGGGCACACCAGGGGGTGAGATCTGTTTGTAGACCCATCACTGAAAGTCAGTGAACTACTAGTTTTCTAAGAAAAAAAAAGAAAGAAAGTAGTATAATCACAGCATGATCAATATTGAAATATTTGAAATATTTGATGATGCTCCTCACAGAAAGATGTAAGGAGAATTAAAATCCTCATGCCAAAGATGTGCATTACTTGTACAGAAAGCACCTTATACTAACAATAAGCAGTGCTCAGCTGAGAAAAGAATCCATAGTTAGGAAATGAGCTTTTCAAAGCACTAATCAGGGGAAAGAGTTTTAATTTAACATCATATTGCAATAAAAAAAGAAAAATCCATTACTCAGCCCCAAAATCTTCCATTTAAAACTTGTCACATCATAGCAGTCTCCTTCTCCAGACACCTGACAGCCATGGGAGCCAGAAGCTGTACCTCAAGCACAGAAATTAGTGGGAGTAAGCTGTAATGCTGGCTTTGCAGAAGTCAGGATCTTGTATTTTGTATGCTTCATGCTCTTGAACAGAACAGTGGCATTTTCTTAACTCTACAATTTTCCCTTGCGCAATTGGCTATCTGTGTGTGTGCAGACAATTAATATCTTGACAGGCATTTCAGTGCCTTAGTAGTGCTAGAAGTTGTAATATTTTCATTTTAATGGTGTCCAAACAAATTATCTGTTAAAAATAAACCACATGGTAGCACAGTGGGAAGCAGAATTTAGCAGGCAGAAGATCAAAAGGAATTAAGTGCCAGAACTCTAGCCTATGTGCTTGTAAAAATTGATTTGACTTAATAAGTTTAATGCAAAAGGGAATTGCATGGTGTGCACTGCTTTTCTGTTGATTTTTAAAAAGTGTGGGATCACATCTCCCCTGCTGATGTCCATTAACTACGCCCATGAATACATGAATATAAACTGGGTGCTCCACTTTTTTGTTTTTTAAACTCTCATTCAGCATTTTATAGCTAAGAACGCTAAATGGATTCAAACACAAAACCCCTGCTAACAGCTACGAATTCCCTTCATGAAATGATCGTTTCTATTTCCCATACTGATATTGAAAAAGAAAAAAACATGATTTTAAATGTTTTTTAATACTCTTTCAACAAAGCATGGAGGGGGTGTACCATGAGGAGGTAAAGATAGCCATTAAAAGTATTGTTTTATACTAGTTAATGTTATTTTGTGAGTTTGGGGGTTGTCTTTAATTCATGCTGAAAATTACCTTGGTTTGTATCAAATATTCCTGTGGAACAGTGTAAACAATTAACTTATTTAAACCTAACTGAAAGTACTTACAAGTAAGTACTTTCTATTTATATCAAGACTTGCAATCAACCTCTAAAATGTTTTGTAATCTTTGGATGTGATGACAATTTTTATCAATTCTTGCACTCCTTATTTTTCCCTTGAGACCATTTTGGCTGTATGAGAATGCGTGTGCACAATACCTTTTTGGCCAATCAGCAGCAGCCCTTACAGCAATTCTGTTATTTCTTCAAGGTTATTTTTAATATTTATGCTGATAATCCTGTAGTCTATGTCCATCGTAACTGCTACCACAGTCACAAAGCAGCAAAATCTTCCAGAGCATCTCAGGCGAAGACAAAAGCTGAATGTAGTCTAAAATGCAGATCTTAGACATAGCCTTCCTTATGTAGTCTGTAGATCTCTTTGCTCCCTGGTTTTATTACATGTGTTCCTATTTTTTATTGCATGTTTATCCGCTGGGTGTTTCACATATATTAAAGGAACTGAATTCCCTCACACAACCACCACAATGCAGCTGCTCTCTGAAAAGAGTTCATGTACCATGATGCAGTGATGGGGTGATGGGGGACAGTTGTGCTTGCCCATCAATCCCCAATACAGGAACATAATTCATGTTGCTGAGTGGTAAGAAGGCTGGAATTTATTGGGAGGTTTCTTTCAGGATTATTGAGTTCCAGTTGAGCCTGGCTGAGAACTGCCATATTACAGAACAGACAGAAGAATTTGGCTACTGGAAACCAGTCCTGATTTTAACCACAGTAACATCAGTCTCATCTTTGTCACAAAGACTTTGAGTTTCAATCTGCAAACAGAATCAAGTCAGGTGACTCCATTTATGTACATAATTTGACACAACGTTGTCACTATTTCCTGGTACTCTGGCCTCGTATGAAAAACAGTAAAGAGACAGACTGTAATAATTCATATCAGGGAGAAAAAAATCAAATAGAGACTATTGAGAATCTACCTAGGTTTAAGTTGGAAACCAGACTTAAGCTCCTATTTATGTGATGTTTTTTAAATGCTGGTACGTGCCCAAGAAAGTTGGGTACTACATCTTATTAACAAAACCAGATCCCATTCATGTGTTTTTGAATATTTTACTCCACTTAAAAATCCCTTCTAAAGAGACTATGCTGGTGGTATATATTTCCTTCTGTGTGCAAATTCATTAGCACCAGACAATTATTATAATAATTTACATGCCATCAACTTCCTTTCCATGACCATGATTAAGTTCTTCCTGTGCGGGGCCTTGTACAAAGAAAATGTTTTTTGCAGTTCAGAACCGAAGTTCAGGAACGTCAGTGATTCTGAAACCTCTCACAAAACCTGGTCCTTGGAGTGCCTCACCTGAAATGCCTCATTTCTGATTCTTTGCTTGTGAATAACGACTTTAAGGCCAGACCTTAAACTTTCCTGCCTCTAAAAGGAAACTTCTGCTGAAAGGCATCACCCAAGGAGCGAATTCTGCTCTGCTTATCTATGACAGTTCTAATTCTGTTCAAGTCAGCAGTCCTGTAAATTGCAGCAATCAAAATTATTGTTCCATGAAAAATGTATATAACATGTAGACTTTGCTGGGGAAAGATAGCAGTATTCTTTCCTTATTCTTCTGCTGTTATTCTCCCAGTCTTGCGCCTGTGGTCTGGTACTGCTGGGGCAGACACTTAGGAAAGTGATTGCTACTGGGACAGAATTAGCCCCTTCCTTCCTCCCCTTCCTGGCCCCACACTGAAGCCTTTTGTTTCCATGAGAGACTCCAAGACGCGTGCACATCAAGCTCACCACCTGTCAAGCAGAGAGAGCTGCCCTGACCAAGCCCCACTTCAGTTAGTGATGGCAGAGTTATGAGAGGGAACAGCCAGCCAGGGCTTGAGATCTCCAAACTCCTGACAGGAATGGCAGACTCCAGTCTGGGAAACACCTTCCCATCCCCATTTTTCTCTCTCCGTTTGTTTTTTCCCCAGAAGCAACTTATCAGTGGAGTCAGCACATGCCGCCAGGCATGCTACAAGCTAAAGCTTAGTTCTTGTGAGCCTATCTTTGGTGCCACATTTCCAATAGCAAAACTGTATTTGACTGCTAGAAATATCCCAAGTTCCATTTTTCAACTGATCATATGCCACTGCCTTTTCCTATCCCACAACATACAAAAATATTAAAATGTAAATATAATATTTATGTATATACATGTAAATAAACATATGGAAGAAATATTTCAATTCAGCTTCTTATCCCACCTTATTTAGAGGCAGTTTACATCCACTATTCTAATAGCATCAAGAATTTTCCCTGCAGCAGAGCAAGTGTACTTCTCTTTTATGGACTGGGTTAGGATTGGGCACAGACACCCTAAACAGAAATGCAAAGGGTCTGTTTAGTTGGGCAGAGCAAGCAGCACACCAGTCTAGTTTGCATCTAGAACCTTCTTGTCCTCAATGCCATAAACAGCATCTGCCACATACCTACTGAAGGCTGCGATTTTTCCAAGATTCATCGCTAAACTTACAGGAAAGCTCGTGCCTAGCAGAATCAACATTTGTTTACACATTTTCTTAATGGCAGCAATGGTCAGCCCAGTGCAGAACACTTCAGACTCTGGTTCCAAAATTTCAGGTCATATACACAAGCATGCCCTGGAGTAATATTGGAAAGGGAATTGGGGAAAACATATCTTTACTGCCATATTATTCTATCGTCTCACTACAGCTGTAGGTTTTCTTTCTTACACTGTCATCAGAAGAAAGTTGTTCCCACTTGACATGGAAAATAAAAGCCATAAATATGCAAAGTGAGACAAAGTAATTTTAAAAGACTTTAATTTTTATTAGTAAGAGACAAAAGTCCTAGATCCCTGTTAGCTGAATGCTAACAGCTTTTAAAGTTATTTCTGTAAGAACCACAAATTCCCAGTGTTTTCTAAAAGTTATCGAGAACCTTTAGTAATTAAAATCTCACTAAATACATCTCAGTAAAATTAAAATTGGTAACATAAATAGAGATACTGAATTATGCAACAACCTTCTACTCATAGTACTGATAGTACAATCGAGCCACATTTTATCATACACCCAAAAAGAACATCTGTTTGCTACATTTCAGACAACCGCGGATAACTTACCTTTCATTGTGGTGACAGATCATATAATAAATCTAGATAGCAACAGCAGCTCAAAAAACAGCACAGAAGCAACCCATACTTATTTCCTGAGGTCTGTCACTATGATGGTGAAGATGTAAAACCACAAAGCATGGCATGTCACCTTTTAAAAGTCTTCATTATGAAAGGTGTTGATCTCACCTGAATTACAGATCAACAGTTATGTGAAAGTGATTTCCTTATGGGCATGTGCATGTTTTGTTTGCTTTGAACTAGAAAATGCATGACCCACCTGGTTCTGAGATGAAAGTTGTGGTAAGACTACGAAGAATAGGAGCTATTAATTTTTGCCCATTGCAGGTTTTTAACTGTTACAGCAGAACTTTTCTTAAATCCTTGCTCCTAGCGGTGACAAGATCTGTGAGTGGGCTTCCACCAACTGTTTTAGGTAGGAACACACACTCATCAGCATGGACAATCCTCCCTCTGGGCAACACCACCGCAATGACAGTGAAAAAATGGATAACAAACAAAAAGTCAGAAACATAAAAAATAAACATTACATTTATTTAAATAAAAATATACACATGGTGTACAATGGTCATGGCTTACAGACAGCAATGAAACAAAAATGATAAAACCTAAAATATAAAAAGCATTGAATTCCTATAGTTGGGCTTTGTTTCTCTAGACAAACACATGATGTGAACTGAAGTTAACGTTACTTATACACAGCCCTGTGTGCTCCAGAACGTAAGACAGGAACATCACAAGGGACAGATACACAAAAGGAGAACAAGTACCAAAGTAATTTGGAATTTTAAAAGTTTGAAAGTCAGACCATTCATAAACAGAAGTGCTGAAAACTTTTAAAGCATTTTGTATGCATGGGAAGAGTAACCAAAATCCTGCCAAGAGTTAGAGATCTAAGTAAGAGCAGTGTAGTTCAAATCTCACCACTCTGAACCTGTCCAGGGCACTCTTTTATCATAGTCAGACTTCTACCGTAACTCTTTTTCCCAGTCAGCACACAAATCCTGTGCCTTATGTTCCAGCTCTTTGGAATAGGGAGACACTGTTCACAAGTGTCTTGTAGTTTATTTACCCTGAACTATTTGCTCATATCTGAGCAAATGCAAGTTTTTCTCTTTGGATCATGAATATCATGCTGATAGTCGTAGTTGTTATACTATTTTTTCAGCAGATGCTATGAAAGAAAGAGGAAATAAATGTTTGAGTCCTGCAGAGTGCAAGCTAAATTCTTGGCAATACAATAGTTGAGGTGTTGCATGACTAAGAGAAAAAAACCCAGTGTTTTAAGGACTGAAGTCTGTGAAGTTTTTTCTCTCTAAAAAAGCATTTGTACGATTTTTTTCTTTTTTTTTTTAATGCAATACACAAGATAAGTTTGTGTTTTCAAGAGCAGCAAATTACTTTAAAACATTTCCTTTGTAAACATCTGGTTTAAACTGCAAGGAAGTGAAAAGCAAGATGCAAATTCATGTCTCATGGCACTGCCTATACAGTACAGTTCTTTATAAAAAAAAAGAGCATAAATATAGATATCAATGGTTTCAAGTTTACAATATAAACAACTGGCATAATATATGTTTAAGACTATTAACTGATTACATACATTAATTAACACAAGTAATTTTGCTGCACAGTTTTCAAAGCAATTACTTTCTTTATGACACTGGTTGATGTTCAGTGCATTTTCTACTTTTTTTTTTTTAAAATGGACCATAGGATTTCTTGGAACTTGTGTTTAATCTAGAAATAAAAATAAGTTTTTCCTGAAACTTTTAATAGGCATATTAGAAAGTAGGATTCAAAATGAAGCGTTGCACTTCTTTACACCTAAATTACTAGTGAAGATTTAGAATACTATTACAATTTATTCCACTATTATTCCACAATTAAGTGAATTTTTATCAGGAGAGATTGATGTAGACAGAAAATTTTTTGTTAATTTCCTCATTTCATTTATGTAATGGCAAAGTTCAGACAGTACAAAAATTAACATTGCAAGCTTTCATTAAGGCTATTTCTTAATTAATATTTTTGTTTCAGTTGTCCTCCTAAATTATTTCTTTATAACACAGACATTGCTGGGATTCCATCAAAATACACAGCTTCACATAGACAAAAATCAGATAATGTAATTAAAAACTTCTGTTTACTAATTGCTCCATAAAAGCCAAAGTATAAACATTAACCATAATTTATTTTAAATTCCTCAAAAGCCTTCAGGAAAAGAGACCTGCCTGCTTAATGTCAGTTATAGACATGTTATGTATTAAAACCATATTACAAACATTTCTGGAAAAAAATTACTTTGACATTCCTTCCCTTATTTTTTTAAGTATTTTAGACTATCTGGAAGCCCTTATTTCAGGATTCCTCAAGACATATCCTGATTTAATTTCTACAAATAATATCTTCTGCAAGACAAGATTTGGCTTTAGATACCAGGTGTATTTTTGAATTTTCATCTTTTAGCCCTTAAGAACTGCCCTCCCTTAAAAGCAGATTATTTCATACCTTACAACAGTCTTAAGAGAGCGGGTATGGAACACTCTTTGCAAAGTCACCACCAAAATCACTATGCTTACCTTATCCCTCTGCAAAACAAACAATGTACTTTGCTTGTAATAATTAAGTTTAGTTTTGCTCCTCTGATATCCTCAGTGAGCTACAAGATAACGTGCAAGACCCCAGGGATAATTTAGCTCCTCTGTTAAGTATTCAAACAAGCTGCAGGGCTGGAAGCAGCTGCTACAAAGAGTAAATGTACTCCAAGTAACACACCATCAACCTGCCACAAACCCCTCTGTTTCTTCATAAAAGGCAAACCAGAAAACCCATGGATTTTGAAGGATTTGGGCCTGTTTTAGTACTGAAGCAATGAGGCTTTTCCAGGAGACTTGGAGCACTTCAGCAGGTTTTAGAAAGCTCTCCTGACCTACAATAAGGTGGTCCAATCCAAATATTATTGAGAAAAATTTCAGTATATTTAGCACAAGACCCAGCCAACTTTTCTCTAATGGCCCAAGCACAATGAAGTCTCACTGCAGCCCACTGATGTGTTTGGGGTTTTGTCTTAGTGGTCTTTAACGAATAAGAGATTATTTAATTTCACGAGAGCATACTGTGAATGGCTGTTAAAACAAAGGACAGTAATCCAGTGCCACATTTTCTTTCTCCTCATCAAATCCATGGCTTCCATGTGAAAAACAACTTCAATAAAATCTAACACAGTAGTACAATTTAGAGCCCAGGTAGCATTAAAATGATGAGACAAAGTCTTGAAAGATTCTTTTCCTGACAAGAAAACCTAGATAATGTCATATTTTTAACTTGACAGATTGCCAATGGGACCGAAATAAAGAAATCTAGGTACCTATAGCACCCAGCAGGGAGCACCACCCCCACTGAGATTTTTACAGATGGTTTCAGAATTACTGTATGATGGCTGGTATTCACTACTGCATACCTGGGAATTATTTAAGACATCCATGAGGAATACATCCCTATCTCAAAACTGCACATGCACAGGGCTTTTAAAGCTATATAATGATGCATATAGTGAGGGCTAGTGCAGCAGCCTGACAAAGAAAACATTGCTTTTCTGTAAATGATTACTCTCTATAAATCCACAAAAAAGTTTCGTACAGATCAGCTACATTATATTCATAGTCCCAAACACTAATTTATGCACATATTCAGCCATCCAATGACCATTGTCCACTTCTACTGGTACATGGCAAGAAAAAAATCAAGGCATTGTGATCTCATCAGTCTGAGCTTATCTGTGATGCATTGCCAGTTCTTCTGACATCTACTGAAGTAATACATTCCAAGAACAAGGAAACAATTAATGATAGCACATTATATAATGGAAATAAAAAAACTAATGCACCAAAACACCACCTACGTTACCTACTTTTCTTTGAAAAGAAAGTTCCAATTTTGTTGATATATTGTATAGGTGAATTTCTGGCTCCAGTGAAGTCAATGAATATTAGAACAAGGATCTCTTTCTGATGTTTTCAAGCAAGCTCCAAAGCCTGATCTTGGAGCAAATATAAAAGATGGATTTAAAGTTAGCCAAAAGATAGATCACTTCCGTGGGATCACCCAAATAGAATTTGCAGAATCAGGCTCTTAAATTCCATTATAATTATAGTTTATCCCCAGTAATGGGTATTAATGGATTAAAAAGAACAAATTATAATGCATGGTGCACAGAGATTTCTTTGACTTCCATAGGTGTAAGCAAACATTTACTTCTTTATCCATAGCAATTACAATTTCCTACAGATGCTCAGATTCCCAGGGTAGTTTCATTGGGATAAATATCTCATACTTCTGCTCTAGACATGAAAAGAATGCATTGCATAAAGGTCAGTAACCAGTGAATACTTGTGAGTTTTAAATTGTATTTCTCTCTGGGAGGCAGAAGAAGGTAATAAATAGATACAATTAGAAAACACAAACGTTTTTTGCAAGATAAATTTCATGACTAACACAAGTTGGCAGAGCATTAACATTCATTTTTAAAGCTGATAGTTCTTCATCCTAGAGTGTCTACCTGCAGCACTACAAATTTGAAATAAATCAGCTGCAGTGGCTAACTAATCCTAGTACAGCAGTTTACCCATAACATTTATTTTAGGCTTTGTAATAACATACGTGTTTTCATAGCCTAAAGACACATTAAATCCTGTATATACAACTTATTTCCCTCCCACTAAAGAAAATTTACTTTTAAGGATTTACACTAAACAGGAGGTCAAATTCAGGTCACTTTACTTGTGGAATTAATCTCCATTATTTCAGTGTGATTTATGTGAAAGTGAAATAAGTGGTATTTGGCTGGGGTACAGAAAACCAAGAATGATACATCCAAACAAACTGCAGGGAATCAGAATGGAATTACAGTCTGCAATTACTAAAAACATATTATGAAGTTACCATGCTTATGTAAAGAAGCTAATTGTAATTACCAAAATTATATTCAGCTCAGGTATTAACATAAGCATCTTTCATAAACACTTCTGTGAAGGGTTTAATCATTAGTGATCAAAAGCTCAGTGCTCTTCTGGTTCCAGAAAACATTTTTTCCAGCAGTAAGAGACCCCTTAAATCAAATCTCAAGGTTTGGTTTGGAGTCAGAATGCCACCTTCCCGATTACTAATCTCTGTTCCTACAGCAAATGCCATTTCCCTTTTTAATCTACAACCAAATGACCCCAAAAAACTAATTCCAGCTGTCTTATGAGTCGTACTAAGCTTCAATTTTATGAAGATATGTTAAATATATTTGATTTTCAGAATATCCAGTCCATTGATTTTTCATAGTATTTATTTCATAATGACTACCCAGATTCATTTCAATGGAAAATGATAAAACCTGATAGAAACAACACCTCCAACTGGTTATACATTCCCAATCCATACGTCATCAACAGCGGTTGTTATATTCACTAATTAGCAAGATGTATGCTCCTGATTACACTTTTGTTAAATTTAGGTGTCAGCTTTTCCATATGTCCCCTCTGGAGGTCTGTAGTACTTTGGGAAAGCCATCAGCTGTATCATGTTGAATGCATACTTTCTGCATTTGACATTCTTCAGAACATTCTCTATGCGGCATCCTTCTCTAGTGAAAGGGGGAAAAAGTACAACTTCATGAAACACAGAATAAATAAATATGCTTTATTTGTTCATTGCAGAGTTTCAGCAACAGTTGAAGTAAAAATAACAAAGATTCAACTCTACATTTTTGTTTTCCACGAGTGATGATACATCTTACAAAATTAAATCCAAGGCCAGGCCCAGTACAGTTATTGCCCTCAGAAATAGGTGATAAGATTTTCTATCCCCCCCTAATATATCTGCCCTTGAGGTTTAAAGTTCAGTAAAAAAAAAATTAAATACTTTAATGATACATTTTGTTCTAATTCCAGAAATATATTTGTCTTTTAAACCTTTTCATACTTTTTTTCAATTTGTTTGCTATATATGTGCGAATATACACTGCCCTAAAATGCGCATTCTAGGAATAAGGCATTTTATTAAGTCTGGCCCTAGAGATTTGTGAAGGAAAGTTTCATCTCTGCTTCATTTCCTGTATGTTCAGCTTTGCAATGAAAAAAAAGAGAATGGCTTTTCAAACAGCCCAATCCACCTCTCTGCTTTATAAAGGAAGGATGTTTGTTCACATACAGTACAAAAATCACAAGTGCCAAAGTGGTGCGTCAAGACATAAACAGGACTTTGTTAAAAAGAATATAAAAGTGCCTTGAAAGCAAAAGCAACTAAAGCAACAATTACAAACAGGTTAATTTCATTACAAAACAGAACTTATTCTATTCCATTTAGTTACTCTACAGAAAAGGGTTAGTTGTAGCAAAGTAATAATAATTTATTAAACGAGAACAATCCCATCAGCTAGTAACAATGAGAAAAACACAACGAAAGATAAGTCTCACAAACCATTGCCCTGCCATTTTTGTCTAGGGATTAGTTTGTGTTGTGCAAATTAGTTTTTTTTTTTTGTCAGACTAATTACTCTGGAAAGAGGGGTTCAAGCATTCAGGATTCCACAACTTCTATACAGTGACAGCATCATAAGTGGGCTTTCTTTGCGCTAATTACAGTGGGAAAGCTTTACCATGAACAGAAAGAGCAAATCAATTCACTCAATGCATAGTATACTTCTCAGAGTTCAGAAAAAAATAATGAAAACACAGTACATTTCAGACATTAGTATCTTAAAGATGAATCCTTGGGGTCTGAGACTGTAGAAATATTACAACATAATTCCTTTTTTATAGAGTTAGTTTGTTGCCGTTTGTAGAAAAGAAAGGAACACAAGTGAAGTTTATTGATATTTGGCTAATAGCAAAGCAAGACTTAAAATAAGCCACACAACCAGCAAGTGTGAGCTGACAAGCAGCAAGGCGACAGGATAGAAGTGTCGAGAAGTTGGCTTGTTATCAGTTAGACAGCCTGTTTCAGGATCATCCGATTCGTTCAGTGCTCCCTGGGTTTGTCTGCTGTTAAACAGGGGAAGTTAGGAACAGATAGAACAGCATTTAAGCAGCAAAGAAAGCCAACACGCAGGCATTTTGACAAAGTGAAAGTACATAGCTTTTTTTATGAAATAGATTTATCTAAGTACTTCCAATATAATCTTTGTGTTCTACAGCTGACATGGGAAGCATGATAACTTGGTGGCTACTGAGATATTAATCCTGCTAGGTGTCTTGGATTAGTATTCACAAGTGAACATTAAATAACTTCCACAATGAACTACACTATCATCACAATGAACACACACACTGAACAGAAATGAAATAAATAAGTTTAAAAAAAAAAGTTAAGGAAGCAAAGAAAGAAAAATCATGAGTATGTCACAATGCAACACTGAAAAAATTGTGTCTCCATGGTGTTCAGAGGCTTTCCAGTCCTGCTTCAGTATCTATTATGAAGTTTACTGGCAGAAATAAAAAGGCCACACAGTAACAGCTATTCTAAAATAACATTAAATGATGGTAAATTGACTTCAAAAATTGTGAATCACCAGTGCTGGTGATTCAGTTTCAAAGTCAATAGCAGTTCTTTTTATTTAAAGGCTTGCACTTACATTCCTCTAAGTAAATCACCTTGTATCAGTCAACACAGGGAAGAACTAATCTGCTTACAAGAAAGTTCTACTGAATCACTATAAATTGTGTGGTCACTGTCCTACCAGAGCAACAGGGATACTTCCACTGCCAGGCTTTCCTGTTGTACTCTTGGCAGAATCTCCGTAAGTAGAGCTACTAACACTTCAACCACACTTCTTTAATCCCTCTGAAGTTTACTTGTATACACTCGGGAGTCCTGTTTATAGACATCCTTAGCACAGTAAGGACTGGTAAGATTTATATTTTTCTATTTACTATGACTATCCTGTGAAGAAAAGATAACTTGCCTTTTTTTTTCTGTGAACTTGAGAATATACAAATATATCAGATGACAACACAGTGCCTTTTCAGAAGCACATGTCACAAGTATGCTCTTTTTTTCAAAAAAGGTGGTGGCAGACATAAAGAGGTGGTGGGACAGTAAAGGTAGTATCACACAGCCCCAGATAAGATGAAGAGGACACTCATAAAACAGCAGCAGCTACATCACCTTACAGAAAGCCTGCCTTTCTGACTTGTGTGTTAAAGGGCAATGTTGCATTTCTTAAGCTTGGATAGCAAGAGAGGTGCAAGAACTGCATTCACAGGTAGACTCCTAGGCAAGGCGTTGATCAAAACCATTCCTTGCCCAATTTCTCTTTTGAACATGCTTTCCACAATAAGATCTTAATCTTATCCTTTGCTTTGAACATTCAATCTGTATGTTACACCAATAAATAGGTAAATACATACTATTTTAAATAGCAAAATAAATTATAAACTAATTAAATCCCTACTATTTTTACCTAGGTCAAAGTAACTGTTGGTGGCCGTGTACCTGCTGCTTTTGGTCTACAGGTTTCAAGTGTCCATGGATAGAACTTGGGCAGAACTCAAACTGTACTGTAGACATTCAGAAGCTATCAAGCAATGAAACAGATTGCATGATCTATTGGCCTTTTCAACACTGAAATAAGTAATTCTGTGCTTCTCTGTCAGACTGCCTCAGTAAATACCTCTGTCATAGAGTCCACCCACACAACTTCCTTCCTCCTGTGTTCACAGTTACCATTTGTGATCAGCTGTGAGGACTAACTCTATTGCTCTCAGTTAATGTTGTCCTTCACCATGTGTATACTTTTAAGAACCTGCTGCTTGCTGGTTTTCCTTTTTTTTTTCTTTAAATCTCTACAGCATGTCCCAGATTTACCCCTTTGACAGTTTTGTGCTGTCCCCTCACCCCCTTCCTACCCTTCAAGGTGAGCCTGCAGCTCACCTTACTACCATTAAACTCATCTTACTACCATTATGCCCACAATTCAGCACAACCCTCATAGTCCCATCTCTTCCTTCCCAATCACAGAGTCCAGGTGATTATTTTTTGCCATGTTTCTTCCATCACAGACACCACATGTGCTCCTACGGCTGAGTGGATGCAGAGACTAAACTTCTTTTCTCTGGAGAAATCCATCTGAGCAGCAGTAAAGTTGAGCATTCAGCACGTTTACACAGCCACTGCATTAATCAGATTGATTGGGTACATCAATCTGGAGAGCCTTGGCTTTGCACACCAATGGTTTATTCCAAGCAGGCTGAGTCACACACTTGCAGGTTGTCCCTATAGGGATGAACTCTCCTACTTCTGTGGTGTTCCTTGTTCTGCTGGACTCTGCATCTCAAAAGCGTGACTGGCTTTATCTACATTGCTACAAGTCCCATTACCAACAGTGAGATTTATGCAGGTATTACGATGAAAATACAGATAAAAGCCATTTGTTCTTTTTTTTTTTTCAACAGAAAAGCCTATGGTACATTTGTTCTTTGATATGCTGAAAAGAATGATCAGTGTCTTTTAACATAAAAACTTCTATCTTCCCCCCAGGTAAACAACTGTGAACAGCTGATGCACAGGGACTTCTGTTCCACAAATTAGTCAGATCATTCTATGCATGATTCAATAAGACATCCTCAAAAGAGAGCAAGAGGATCCAGCTCCATTATTAGCTGGCTAAGAACAGGCTGAGCAGAATAGCTAAATACACCTTTAATTTAAGAGGAATATTTGATCAGGGTCAGATGCCTTGCTAGGCTCTGCCAATATTTTTCAATGCACTGCAGTGACAGTTCCTTCCAACACTCCTTAAAGTGCCCTCTGCAGTGACTATTAAACAAAGCAAGGACCTACACTCAGCTGTCAGCACCATAATGTTGCTTCTCCTGGCTCATCCAACCCTGGAGAAGTTTTACTGCAAACAGCAGGAATCCCACTGGTGCCCTGTCAGCTGGATTTATTTGGCTTCTGACTGACAGCACAGCCAGAACAGAGTGCAACATGCAAAGGTGTGCAGACAGCCATAGTTTCAGATGTTATCTCCATCACAAACTGTACCTTAACACCAAAGGGAAGGAAAAAAGCTCCCAAAATTACCAGTAAGTTTCTATTTCACAAATAATTTTAACAGGAGTAGTGAAAGCTTCTAAGTTTGTAACATGTGGAGTCATGAATACCCCACTAACCTATTATATAAGTTATTTATTAATTTTCTCTCAGATTGTTCATTTGAGACTTACAGCACAGCACAAATACATTGTAACAGCCAAGGGTGTTGTAAGTTAATGACAATATAACAATTTCAGCCTGCCTTCTATCTCATTTGATGTTTTATCATCTTAAACTCCTATTGGGATAATGATGCATGTTTATCAAATGAGACAAAGGCAAAACAGCAGGTGTTTTCAGTTGCTTTCAAATTCAGATGATAAATTATTTGAACCTCAACACAGTGAAGTAGAGATTATGAAAATAGTGTGAGGAAAAAGCCTCTCAAGTCCTTATAGAGTCAAGCACACACATGAGGGCACATTCTAGCTTTTGATTATCAGTCACACTGATGTCCCTGTGGAATGTTTTTGGCAGAGATGATTTTCACACTTTGGGATATATGCTTCTCTTTTCAGAACTTTTCCAGCTCCAGTGATTAGTGACACTGGAAATGCTGAACTTTTCTACAGGACTTCTTAAGGTAGAATAAACAGGTATCTTTCTATCCACAGGGGTACCATATGCTAGTGGTGACTCCAGTTAGAATTCATGTCCTACTTCATTTGTACTTGATGGGAATTTTCCCTTTTTTTTTTTGCAGACAGATTCAAGCAAGTATTTCTGGCCCTGCTGTGTTTTTCTTGTCAAACTCCAGTGCTGACACAGAAAAATAGCAAAAGTAAGATGCTTTGCTGGAATCTTGTCTGACAATTGTAGAGATATTTCTTCAAATAGAAAGGATTGCTAATAGCACTCAGTCTTACACAGTTGTGATAACTTACCTATTCTTTTTATTTCAAGACAGTCAAATTCTGAAGCAGCTTTCAAGAAGCAGCTTCTCTAAAGAAGTTTTTGGAATGAAAGTGTCCTAATTTCTAACATTATACATGTTACTGGGATTGACTGAAACACTTCAGAGAATAATCAACTGTATCAATGTACAGCACTGCAGTTCAAGAAGGCAGACTTCACTTTTTCAAAGAGAAAAGGTAGGATGCTTGTGAACATTTCTTAGCCATTATGAAACTGCTGCACTAAAACATCTAGAAGAATAAAACATGATTCAGAAGGAAATCAACAGGTCTCAGCCTAATCCTGAAGGACTTCAGTATCAGAGCAGAACTCAGATAAAACATATAAAGGAATACTGGGAAACAACATTTTATGTTGAAATATAAAGTGGATACAATAAGCCTCCAACAATTTTTAAAAACAATAATCGGTTCTGCATCTTTTCAAACTGGAAGATATAGGAAGAGAATCAGCAGAGACATCTTCTGTATCAATGATCTTTACAATTATTATTTTTCTGATGCACATTGCTGTCAATAACTTACAATTTTTTCCCTCAAATCTACATGGCACTAAATAACGTAGAAAATGCTAGAAATCAATTTTTGCTGCTTTTACGTGATCCTATAATCTCAGTTCAAAACAACCAGCTTCAGTGAAACTGATGAGCAGTGCCAGATCTAAGAATACTAAAGAATTCAGTCAGTGATTTAGAGACAGCTGCTAGTTAAACATAGACCAAAATAACCAGACTGTTCATCAAATCTGTTTATCAAATTATCAAACTTTCTTCTTCCTGTTTTGCCAAAAGATTTTTCCTACACTTGTTGCTTGTGCTGACATCCTCTATTTCCCTGCTCCTTTCTTCTCTCCTTGTTTGGTTGTAACATGTGACTTTTCTAACACATTATTTAGGAAATAAAAAGGAAAGCATAACATATAACATGAGGCTTGACCACTGAGTTGAACCAAGCAGCAGACTCATGGTGCAGTCATGATAATAAGACACCTAGATATTGAAAAACAGTTATTATGGAATAACTGGGGGTTTTGAGCTCAAAACTTCATGGGGTTTCAATCTGTCCAGAGCTAAAAATTCAGTTTTGAGGAGGTGGTCAAAGACAGCAAGCTACTGGAGTCTAAGCTGTGGACAGGGTACAGATTTTAAGCACTGTTATGGACAGGCCATACCAGCTCAGTACAGGGCAACAGATTTAATAAAGAAACCCTCTTGCAGCAGTATTTAACAATAGGCAAGGAGACACTTGGTCTTACAGCCACACAACCATATCCAGGAAAACCCTGTTTTCTTATGTGAGCACATGGACAGACAGGCATCCTTTGGAAGGAATTCTGAAGTCAAAATTCAATATACACACTTGCTCTTTTGCTCTGCTGTGTATGTGTTCTCCTTGAAGTCAAAATAATTATAAATTATTTTGTAAATTTCTAACCTATTTTATCAGCTTAGCTGTGTTTGGATTTCCCAGGGCAAGTGAATGAGGCACACACCCTGCACCACAGGCAACAAAACAGCACAACTCACTCCAGTTTTGGGCTATGGAAACACCTCCTGAATTGCTGGTTCACCACAGAGCAGAACCTCTACTATTTGTCTGTGTTTACTTTTAACATACCATTAACCCCAAAGAATAGATGAAAAAAGGGCAGTTTCAAGCTTTACATCTAATATGCATAAACATATGCTATAATATATATCCCTACCAGTGTTAACCCTAGAGCTTCAGAAATCTCTGCTGATTACAGAATAATTACTATTTTCTTTTGTGACTGAGACAGAATGTCTGCCAATTTGTTTTTCTCTCAACAATAAGAGTATCTATGTGATAAAAAATAGCATTATAACAATTATAGTGAAACTATAAGAAACAAAACATTCCAATTTCTGTCATTGGTGCATTTAAGACGCCTACATTAGCAGGTTAAATCCATCCTCAGTAGCTGAACAGTAAAATCAAGTTGACTTTCTGTGCCTCTTAATCTGCCAAAATGGACAACCAGATACTGCCACATGGGAACAGAACCTTGGTCATGCCAACTCCCAAACTGCCCTGGAATCACTTAAGAGTATAGTAAATCTGCCAAAATTGCATTAGAAAAAAATTAATAATTTCACTGTATAAAAGGATTGAGATCATGTTATAGAGTCTCTCCCCAGTGGATTTCAATTTACAAGTGTGGGCAGAGGCTTCAAGTCCTGCAAAGTCATTGTGGTGACTGCGTGAGAGATTAGCTTCAGAACTGAAAAGCGATGGGTTTGCAGAAGAGATTCTTCTTTACCTGCCAAGACAGATGAGCAGTTTTTGAAACATGATTTTCACCTCTATGATACTCCAAGGAAAGGATTTGCTGTTTCATTCTGCTATTTACCAACAGTGTTCCGCAGTATTACACATCAATTCTACAAAAGTTTTTCTTTCTATCAAAAAATACAGTTCTAATAATCTTCCTAGACACTCTTCTATAAAGTATTAGGATTACATATATATGGGAATTTCTCAGGACAAAATTGCAAAATCTTTCCTGACAAACTTCTCTTGCAAGGTTTGAAATTCAGTCTAGCATACAACCAAAACTAAAGCAAATGTGGTCTAAACTTTTATGAAGGAAAACAACCAAGGAAAACCCCACAGGTTTTACCTTCAGTTAAGCTCTGAATACCTACAACATTTCCCTCCCATAAGGTCATAGCACAGGCATAATTGTTTAGCGAGTCACACTGGTTTCCAGTCTGTTTCTGTCACAGCAAGAAAGTTTTACTGAAGATGCGTTTAGCTCACATAGCACAGTGAAACATAAATCTGTGATAAATTCTTTCATATGTCTAATCAGGTTTAAATACTTTCCTTGACCATGAAAATAAATCTTTGTGAGTCATCCCTTTTCTTTTGGCAAAGATTTTTTTAGGCTTTTTCCCCATGCTGAGGACAAGTAGCAAAGCTGATTTAAGGGGCAGAAAGGGCTTCCTAAACTAGTTAACAGACATGCATGAAAGATGATGCTTAAAATCTGTCATGCATTTCGAGGTGTTGAAATCTATAGGTAGAATGACAAAATTAAGATCAGAGAATTGCTGGTGTAAACAGAAGATGGTTTAATCTATGTTGCATCTGTAATTTGGGTATTTTAAGAAAGGAGGGTGCTGAACAGCAGGAATTCTAAATTTGACTGTTGTGACTTGCTGTTTGTTTGGCTTGCAATTTCAGTTTGAGATATATGAAAGGAGGAATACAACTGCTTCTCATTAATGACACCAACTCAAATAGTCTCTCCACGGGATTAACCAAAGTGTGAGTCATAAACCACAGGCAACTGCTATTCCCTTTCAACTAAATAATGTCAGTTCATTAAAAACTTTCACTTAACACACTGATACATTTTTTAAAAAAAAACACAAAACCAGTTTGAGATCTGATCTGTTCTGATCCCAGCTGCTCTTTGAGCAGCACACACAGTATGTGGGTATATTTATAGAAGGGGAATTTGCGCACATATAGATTCCCCAATCACAAAAAAAAAAAAAAAAATGCACGTATATCTGACTTTAGCTGCTACCAGGAACAAAAAATGTAGCACTGCTTTGGTTAGGTAGAGAGCTAAACAAAATAACTTATCCAAAACTGTACAGGCTGGGATGCAGGCTGTAGTAACCTGGAAATTGTATTCCAACAGTATTACCACTAAACCACCCCATCTTCTCTTTAGCAGGTAGATTTTAAGAGAACTTCATAAAATGCAAGGAAAATCCTATTTTCTGAAACACACTACTTTTTCCATGTACTTCCTTCAGGGCAAATGACAAGGGTGGATACAATTCTCATTTAAATGCCTTGAAAGCATTTGTTGTCTTTTCTGTTAATAAGTACAACGTGGAGACTTGGAGGAATTAGAGAAATAAGGGGTGAATGCAATTCTTTCATCTTAATTGTTTTGTTTTGATATTTTTTTAGAAGATGGCCAAAGTTTTGGAGCCTGTTCTTCAGAAGGAAGTAATTTTCTTTCCCAAGCACCAAGTAGAACTGAAACTGAAATCTTTTATACGATATATTGAATTCAAGCTTTTTCTCTTTGGTTGTTAACTTGCATTTGTAAGGAAATTTTGAGTGCTACTGCAGATTTGTTAAGAAGCTCATTGTATCTCAAAGACAATATTAGCCCAGAATCAATTTTAAAGCAAAAATGGCACTGCACTGATGGGGAGAATAAAGAGATGAAAATCCATAACTTTTGCCCCCAGCATCAAGAAAAAAGATACTTTTGGAAAATTGGAGATCACTAAAGACTAAAAATTCAATAAATCATATATTTACCTTCTGCATTCCTAATTTTTTCTGGCAGAAAAGAGTAAATAATTTATAACACAGGTGCAAATATCTTCCTGTCTATAATACTGCTACATTTTTCTTACTGTTACAAAGAGCTGAAAGATGTGATTTTGCTCAGTGCAGTCACAGTAATTGTCAGTTTGCCAAAGATCAAAGATGCAGCTTTCAGGATAAGCTCTATGAACTACACTCAGGACTCCCTGAGCAGAAGAGGAGTTCACTACACTGTCAGCATCACTTAACCATGAGCTAAGTCTCTGAAAAAGGCAATTTACTTCCTGACCTGGACTGAACTATCAGATACATATTAATTTTTCATAAAGTCAGTCTTTCCTGTGTTGCAGACTGTGTTCTCTCAAACACAAAATCAGTAGTGAGCAAACGTTCTCACCAGAGTTGTCACTACAATGCCTTGGGACCTTCTACAGGATCTGCCAATTTCTGAAACTTTGGAGTCTCTGGATTTGAGATATTTTAAGTATGAACGTTCTCAAGCACATGTTCAGCAAGCCACATTTGCAACTGCCAAGCAAAACAGCAATGGGGCTTTCCACTTTTGGTGGTAATTGCAATCACAAGTAAGTGGAATGGATGCTCTTTATAAATGCTTATAATTGGGCAAAGAGGGTGTTTTACTATGAAAAATCCAAAAGATATATAAAACTGGAAACAGCCAAGATTTTGTGGGAAACATTTGTTCATTATTATTTTCTTCTCAAGAAGCAGCAAGCCAGTGGCAATGTTGGAGTATTTCCTTCCTTCCCCAAGATGGGACAGAGAAGGTAGCAAGTGGACATAAATCTCTCTCTGGGATGGTAGAGAGTTATCTCTGTCTACAGCGTATTTTTCTACTCTAGAGAGTTATCTTTGTCTACAGTGTATTTTCCTACTCTATTATGTGTACTGCTTATTTTGCACACTGGAAGGAAAACAGTTCAAGAAACATTTCAGTGTTTCAGCATCTTGTGGTGCTCCCACTTTAGATAAACACTGCTCCAATTTTCCAGAAAAACCCAGCGTTTTGAAAGAACTTCAAAATGTCAGACAAGGCTGACTGGGGTTGTGCTGGGGGCAATGCCAGCGCCTCCATGTTTACACTCTCTTTATAAGAACACAGCTCTCAACACAGGTCTGAGACACATTAAATGCTGGTATTGCTCATGTTTCTGACCATGTTTTCTTTAATCTCTAGGAAAACCAGTAACACTTATTCATATGCTTCAGGTGTTTGGATTGAATAAATATTAGCCAGAGGCCAGGTTTTCATACAGAGAAATCTACAGAGCAGCCAAAAAAGCAGATAGGTTGCTAATGAGAAACATTTCATCCTCTCCAAATACCCATAATATCAGACCTTAAGGAGTTCTGCTTCCTTTTTAATTTCTAATAAATGCTAATGCCCTTTAATTACATTTCAACTCATCCCACATTAACCTCATTGGGAATGATACTGCCTTTCCAGGTGAGTGAGGGGTGTAAGTACTCACAATCCTCTCTAGCACTTGCTTGTGGCCAATGGACTATGAAAAAGTGCAGCCACTGTCCAAAAAATGTCTGAGTAGGCTGATGTTGTCCAGTTTTTTGGATAATCCTGAGCTTCTGTGGCTGTTGGACAGAACTTACAGGCTTTTGGTAACTAAAAGATTTTTCTTTTTTTAAAAAGATCTCAACTATTCTTCTAGCTTTATTCTCAATTACCTTTTATTAAAAACGTATCAGTTCACATCATCTTGTCAGAGCCTGGTACACACATGGAAAGGAGTTTGCTTGTCTGTTTTTAGTAGTATTCAATTTTGTGTTTGTTAAATATGCTATTAATGCCCTGCTACTGACAGCTTAAATAAAATCTGTAAAACACAAATGCTGCAGTTACACAGCAAAAGCAATTTTTAAAAAATTATCTCTGCTGAGCTACAGGCATCTCTTTTTATCTCATTACAGGATTGGCTTGTGGACTGTTTATGTACCATGTGGTTCATCATCTCCTTCTTACTCTCTTAGAATATAAGAGTTGGTTAAAGCAAGCACTCTGAATTCCCTGAACTACTTTCCTTTGGTTTTGCTCCTTGCATGAATTGTTAATGATGGCAGATATGAGATTCAAACAAAGCTAAAGACATGTGAGTGCAGGCCAGCAGCTGCACTTGTCAGACAAGAATGCTCGACAATGCAGACAGAGTATTTTGGTGCATGAAATGATAAATGACATTGTCCCAGCTGTGGTGCACAGTAACCAATCACATGCAGAGCACTGTAGAAAATGTAAAATATGATAATCCCCCCCCCCCAAGACGGAATTGTTCACAGATAATGGAATTTTCAGTGCAAAAATAATGGGTTTACATTTGACCAATAATGTTCTCTTTAGTACGGAATAATTTAACAACTGAAGAAGCAACAGACAACTTGAGGGCAAGGAAAGAGTTCTCTACCAAACACTTTCTTCCATAAAGAAGACATACTTAATTTAAAAAGCTTCCTCTCTCTCCCATTCATTCAAATGATTAGTTGCATACTTTCACTAAGGAACACTGATCATAAGTTATTTTTCAAAAATAAAAACATCAAACCACAATGGGAGAAAATTTAGAGCAACGTTTAATGAAATACTGAAAAAGTGTTCTTCAGTATAAAAGTATAACTTCTACACATCTATCTACTCAAAACAGCTAAATACTTACAGAATTCATAATGTTGCTGAAATTATGTAAGCTAAAGTAACTTTGTCCAGAAGAGTTATCAAATAAAGGGTTTGTTAATGAAAATAAACAATTTACGATAAGAACATATAACTACATTGCTTAATTGTTACTGCTTTCTATGTAAACAAGGAAAGTAACCAAAGTGGACTTCTACCCTTATTTCAAATCATGCAGTAGCTATTTCATCGTATGAATTAAACAGATAAGCAAAGGAAGCAGCCAAAATGTTGTAGCAGCTAAAGTTTAAACAGCAACTTAACAGTATACATTTAGCTTCTTACACATTTCTTCTTTTTAATAACTTCTGGCTTCCTTGACCTCATGATAATAAATAAATTAGTGTCTAGTGACAAGCATATATTTAAAAGCAGAGCAGGCGCTGATGTCAGCAAAATCTTCCTCATGCTAAATTTTGCTCTCCTACTTTTATTTTCCCTTCCACTGTTTACTGTGATAACTACAGAATACGCTTCCGAGATCTGATCAAACTCTTTTAAAAGGCAATATTCCCTAAACCAGGAGTGGCAAGTCTTTGGGTGCCAAATTTAACAGCCCAGGCTTCCCCTACATCTACGGAACATCCTCAGGATGATTCAGGGCCCCTAAATCAGGCTACTAACCATCCCCCCCGGGGGAGTATTGGGAACTTGAGTCCTTAACTAGGCATTCATACATTAGGTATCTAATGTTTTATCATAGAAACAGCTTGATTATAAGTGTTGCACTGAATTCAATGGTCTTTGGAATTAACTCCTCCAATGCCAATTGCTCAATGTTTTTCCCCCCTCATCTTCACAGAGCTTTATAATCTCCAGCCCATTCTTGAGCTGTCACTGCATCACCTAAAAAATGAACCTCACAAGCCTCAGATTTTCTCTCCAGCACTATTAACACAGTAATAACATAAACTTTCAAGCTCACTTGACAACAAACTATTTTTGAAGGACAGTCCTGATTTTTTTGTCTATAGCGTGAATAAAAGAAAAAACAAGATATTTATGAGCAAGCAGTTGTCTGTTTTGGGCTACATTTACAGTGTGGTACAGAACATTAGGTTTTGCAACAAAATTAAATGTCTTTTATTTCTCTTTTGGCATTCTGCACCCAATAGACTATGGTTAGTGAGCTTCAAGTTTTTATTTTTGCCCTATAAAATAATATGAATTTTGCCACCTCATTGTAGTATGTATTTAATTTAATAAACCTTATAACTAAAAAAAACCCCTAGTCTATTCAAGGATTACAATTCAGAGGGGGTTCATTTAATTCCAATAGTTTTAACATCTGTGGTCTAAGTTGCAGAAAGCTTCAAAAGTAGCTATTGAAATAATACATTGCTTCATTTACAAAGGAAATTGGATGCCTAATGCATTTTGTAGTGCAATAATAATGAAGCTGTAGTATTTGCATAAAGCAACCCACAATAATACCAGGTGTTGGTCCTGTCTGAAAAATGGTCTTTAGACTTTTCCTAACCCAGTGTGGACCCATTATTCCATCTGGTTACACATTAGCATAGAGATCAGTGAAGTCCTCACCACAGAGAGCCACATTTGGGGAAGACTGATACCTCGTCTGTGCCTGGAAAGCCAAATGCATGGGGAGAAGGTGCTTTATAATTTAACTGTTGGTGCAGACTGCTAGTTGACAGCAGACTGGCCAGAAAGGACTGATGACAGCATCATAAAGATTTGCATTCCCTTCCCTACTTGGCATACAGCTGTCAGAGCTGCTTGGAGCAGAGCATGGGACAAGGCTCAGCAGAGACCTCTGACAGCAAATTTCTAGCCAGTGTTTGCTGGTGTCATTCTTTAGACTTTGTTAGAGCTATTCCAGTTTTATTTGAAGCAAAATAAAAATTATTATTTGGCTGTCTATTCCAGGAGTGTAATAAGTGCATGGGGCATAAGCCAGTATTTTGGAAAAGACATACATGTCCAAATTCAAAGCACTTGAGGGAGATAGTGGCTGTTATCAGCACAGTACTCACTGGACTGTGCAGCTGGGACTATGATACATATTTGAGTTTTGCTTTCCAAATGTTTTTTATTGGTCCAATCGATCTTTATTTCAGAGGATCAGTCTCTTTACCTTACCAACTTGTTATTTGCTAAAATTATCTCATCCTGATAATCATGATGGTCACCTTTTCTTTTTTGGGGTATGTATTTACGCAAGTCTAATTCAAACCTAGGAGCTGAACTCCAAATGGTGTTACTGTATAAACTGTAACAACAAACAAAGCAGAAACTCTCAGGGTCTAATCTGCTCAAGATAGAAACGTTCTCAGAGTAGAACCTTGTACGGAAAATATCTGTCCTATTTCTGAGCATCTGTGTAAGCTTGCAGGAGGTAATCTGTACTGAATTCAAGTTCATTACCAGTTCATTGCAAGATTTTTATATTGGAATTAAATTGAGAGCGAAATGAGTTTTGTTATCCCTATTGTGCTGCACAAAAGAAGATTCTTTGTGACAGCAGAAAGAATGATTGCCTTTGGGATAGAAAACATAAAATTTGAGATACATCTGTCACAAAATGATTTTTAAAGTCAGCTAAGCCTACAAATACTTTTCTAGGCTATGGTGCTCAGCACTCTCTTGCCAGTGAATACCCTCGGTGTGAAAGTGAGAAAAATGTGTCTGATTTGAAAAATGTTACTGTACTCAAGTTTCCCTGAAAACCAAGAATGAGAGCTTGATCACATTGTATGAAATGACCTAATTTTCCAAGAGATTCTATCCCACCAAAACCTTCATCTACAAACAAGGATTGTCATATTAAGATAATAAACCTACAGGGCAATATAGGACATGAAAGTCTCAAGTGGTTTAATTGCCTATCAGAGACCACAGTGATACAGAAAAAAAGCACTCTAAAACCATTTTCCTGTCTTGGAAAAATATTTGCAAAGTTTTTAAGCCATTTTAAATAATTCACTTCATCAAGTCACGTAATTAATAAGCAATGTGACAAACTAAAATGTACCAATTCCTACATTTCTGTATTTGCATATAATTATGTGTGTGTGCATATAATGTGCACTATGACATAGACCAACATACTTGGGAGGCAAAGCTTTGATGTATCCAATGTTGCCTTGTCAAGCATCACCAAAAAAGTGATTTTAATCCCCTTTAACCAGAAAAAATATTTTATTGACTTGTGATCTGCTAGATTGAAATTATGCAAATTACAGTTAGACATGCAATAACCACAGTCACAACAGAAGACTCTAATTCTTCTGTACAGCAAAGACAGCACAGAGCTGTATTCACACTAAGGGCTTCATGGAATTGTGGATGCTACATTCCTGGAACTGTTTAAGGACAGGTTGGATGGGGCTTGGAGCAACCTGGTCTAGTGGAAGATGTCCCTGCCCATGGCAGGGGGTTTGAATGAAGTAATTGTTAGGTCCTTTCCAACTCAAGCCATTCTGTGATTCTATGAGGGAATGTACTTTTCCCTCCGAGAAAGAGCAGAGAAGTATGTAAGTTGCTTCAAGAGCATGACAGTATTTACAGAATGCAGCAACGCAACTTAAGAGGGGAAAAACAATTCTACAGAAGCAAAAGTAAAATCCCTCTGCCTGGCAGCACATCTTGGGCAGCTTGCACTGCATAAGAGAGAAAGCAAACAGCATCATAGTGGTCTGATATGTGCTAACCCACTTTTAAAATAAATTCAAAAACGTCTTCACATGATCTGCATCTGTGTAACAGGAATATCAAACTAATTTTAAAGTGACCGTCTACAAATTTGCTGACAATACAATTGTGGTAGAAATTTTTTACAGAGAAAGGTGACATAGGGAGCAGCCTTCTCCCTGAGGTGACAACACAGCAGGAAAGCAAGAGAGGACTTTGTTGAGGATGATGTTGAGGGAGGACTATCTATCAACACTCAGAAGCTTATACACCAGTTCAGCAGTGTCCAGAAGGCAGAGAGCCTTGAACTGTGCAGTCAGAGTTGCTGCACTTGCTATGTCAGCATGAACCCAAGCAGCAAAAATGTGTGAAAAGAGAATTATTAATATGCAGAACAGTGAATGCCAGTAAGGTAATGAACATTATTTACAAACTTTGCTATTGCATAGTCAAGTACATCAAGAGAACTCTCATTTAAAGCAAAACAGCCTATGAGAAGAGGACCTTTTAAAGAAAAAGCAAATTCAAATTTAATTTCGAACAAAAGAAGGACTATGATGTCATAAGGGACTTGTCACCTCTATATTAGCTTTCTCCCACTTTAAAATTGAAAGAGATACAAGTGCATTTCTTTCTCTTGCCTTTGTTTGTCAATTATAAGCTTCTAAAGTAAAAAATATTTGACTTTAAAAAGTCAAATTGAATAAATATTCTAACCACTTATAACCAATCTTATCAAAGCAGACTTTTCTGGTTTTTCAGAATCATTTAATGGATCTTTGAGAAAGAGATGTTGTAGCTGCTTGCCTCTGCCTTATGCTACTTTGATCACTTCAAAAGCAGTCAATAACAGTGCCTGTTTAGCCATTTTTATTTGCTTTCCTGAGGCTTTCAGTGTAACAGCCATTTAGCAGAAATAAACTTAGAACAGAGACTATGCCAGTCTTGGTTAAACTCTGTGAGCTAAAACACAAAACAAAAATAAGCCAGAAACATATGAAAAACATTCTACAACAACCTACTCTGGACCTACTCCTCTTCTACTCACCACACCACAACAAGGCAGTTTGCTGGAAGTTGCAAACCTTTCTGTGCTGATTACTTCGTATTCTGCAGATGCTCTGCTGTCAACAGTTATGAATGAGTTTAAAAGGGATTTAAATAAAAAAAAAAAATCACCAACTTTGGAGCACTGAGGAATAATTTTTGCAAAATGAATATAAAACCCAACATTATTTTAACAGGAATTCTATATTTTCATCAGACTTGTCTGTTCACCCAAGACACAAACTATTAACCAGATGATCCTATGACAGGGTTTTATAAAATACATGACTGTGTGATCAGATTACACCTTAGTCTTTTCAATGTTTTAGTAACCTAAACAAGTTCCTCAACTCTCTTTTTTTTTTTTTAAGCCAGGTATATCTCACTGGATAGTAATTAGCTGATGCCTTTTTAGCCTTTCTCTGGAAGCAAAGGGTACATACTAGCTCTTGGTGTGATGGGTAGGAACAGGAATCTGCTCATTCCCTCTTTGGGCACAGGGACTGAGTTCAGCTAAATTTAAATGAGGGTAAGAAGCCTCAAACATTACAATGTTCTCACAAGTGTAAGAAAATGTGCAGTCAAGGGGAAGGCTGTAGCTCGAAATTAAAGATGATGATATGTCAGGAAATCCAAATGATGAATGAGAGTGGCAGAAAAGGAAGATTTCTTATACATGTACTACACAATAGTTTCACTGAACAATAAGTGAAGTTCCTGAGTACCACAAGCAGAGGCATGTTCTGCCTCATTAACAGGTAGCCTAACAAGGAGGCTGGGTCATATACCAAAGTATTTCATCCCTTGACAAAAGAGAGAGGGAACAGTGATTCCCTTCCCACCCTCTGACCTCCCTGGTCTAAGGGACTTTAAATCTTGACTAAGCCTTGCCTGAAATCACAAGACTCTGGAGAGGTAGAAACTTGCTCTGGCACCTTCCTGGGACATTAGGAGCATCTCCAACAGAGGAGAAAAGCCAGGTGCTTTTCCCACTGCTGGAAGACTATACACACGTGGCAACATTCAGGCTGGGGAGAGGAGACAAGCTGAGAGGGAAGCAGGTCCAGAGCAGGGCACAGGAACAGCTCGGCAGATGCACAGCCCAAACAGTGCCCAGTGATTTTGGCATTAGGACTATGTTGAGAACCACAGTACAATTACAACACCACTAAATCCCAGGGCTGCAGAAACTAGTCTAACTGTTCTAGCATTAGAATTCAACTGTGGAGTTGGCTGTGCACTTTGGGAGGACTCCAACAATTCCTCTGCATTAAATTCCTTATAAACACATGCTACCTACTTGTACAAATTATAGTAGAGACTTCAGCTATTAAAAAGGCAAGTTACCAATGTTATCTCCCTATTTATCTCTGGATGATCCAGAGAACAGGATAGCAATATAATGCTGCTGGCTCCATTACTGGGTGTAGTTCCAGCTGACTGCAGATAATATCACGAAAGTAGGAAATACATAATAGGTACATAATAATCCAAACAGAAACTCCTGTGGTCACTCCACTGCAAACAGCTACCAGGACTTGTATTGCAGTTAAACACTGAGAAAGAACTTGTTGCTGGCAGCTATTCCAGTAAAAAGTCTGCAGTGGCTGCTGTAATTATAAGGACACTCTTATGAAATGTCCCTCACCAAACCAGAGGTGCCAAAGAAAGTAACAACTAGAAACTAATACTAAAACTAACTCTCTCAGGTGAGCTGAGGAAGGCCACTGTCAAAAGAGTTTCTATCAAAATACCATACACCAAAGTGCTACTGCAAGAGAGTACAAAACAGGGGAAAACTGACTGGAAAAAGAAAACAGCAGCAGTCTGAAGGGAAAAAATGCCCATACATCAAAGATAGCTCCTCAAATTATGGTTATAAAATACGGGGGGGGGGGGGGGGGGGGGTGACAAAAACAACACAGAGTTATGTCTCCCCTTCTATTTTGGTATCCAATATGATTTTAGATTCTTCCCCTGAAGATCCTGATAGTGAACATTTCAGATCCAGTGGCTGAAGTTGAATAAGACCATAACTACTTGAAAGCACAATTGTATAACAGAATGTGCCAGGTCGCCTTATCAATTCATAATAACTATAACAAATGGAAAAAGAGAATATGGAGACTGAATGCCAGATTCTGTCATGTCATGTACATAACAAGCACCAGGCCACTCCCCAGAGATGGTGGCTGGCTCTGAGAATGCACAGCATCCCAAGGGATGGAACTTATGGAAGAAAACTGAAACCAGGGTGCTGGACAAGAAAAGATGATTATCCAACCAGGGAGCATTCCTACAAAAAGAAACTAAGTTTATGAAGGGAACACAGGGGTCTAAAATGAGAGCAAAGATAAACCTAGAAGTGCCTGTTACCTGCTTCCTACATAAGCCAACCAGAGCTGTAGCCTGACACTCCATCATCTTTCTCCTGAAGAAAATAGAAGAAGCAGCTGGTTGCTTCTCCTTTCTGTGTCCCCTCCAATCTTTGGACAGTCTGTACGTTGCTGGGACCACAGACAGGAAGTTAGGGAGCCCTCCCTGCCCAAGTTATATTACTCTGAGAAGAATATTGTTTTAGAGGCCAATAACTCCTTTAAGAGATTGCAAGTTTGATAGCTTTAACTAGCTATTGTATGCTACTACTGCCCTCTTACTCTCATTTCCTGCTTCTTTCTTATCTAAATTTTAGACTTGGCAGTGTTGCTCTTCCTGAGATTTAGCTGAACATGGGCAAAGCCATAGTAATTCAGCTGTAGGACTTGGATTTTCAACAGATAATAAACATGCATACAGGACTTTTCCCACACACTCTTCCAGGAAATCTTAACTAAAGTGAACTATAACTGGAAGAAACCTGGTATTATGCAGTCTGGTGATTATAATACATGTGGTCTTTGATTTCTGGTAAGACCTAGTCTTTCATGGAAGTTCTAAATAAGCAATAAAAATATTGTGCAGTAATACACAGTCTGGTGATTATAATACATGTGGTCTTTTTCTGGTAAGACCTAGTCTTTCATGGAAGTTCTAAATAAGCAATAAAAATATTGTGCAGTAATACACAGTCGTGATTATAGTACATGTGGTCTTTGATTTCTGGTAAGACCTAGTCTTTCATGGAAGCTCTAAATAAGCAATTAAACATTAAGTGAATGAGAAAATTAATGAAGTTTTCTATAAACAACTAGAAGGATCTTAAAAGTGAACACCAAACAATATTTTACAATAATCACTTGTGTGATAGATTTGTTTAACCTGATAGGGGCCTACAATATATGTATGGTAAAAGCGACAGAAACACTTTCTATTAAAAGAGGGTTTTTAGGAAGCATATTCCTTTTCCTTTTCTTTTATGTATATTTTTTTTATTCTGTATTTAATCAAATGCAGTGTTAAAATTAACTTCTGCACTATTAAGCATCCAAACAGAGACTGTGATGCTAACTGGGAAAGCAAATTTATCAGATAAGAATTTTTAATTTGACGAGTTTTAAAAAATAAGTGACCGTAGAGTGCACATGGTAATTAATTACACACATTTCTCACTGTCTATACTGAATAATTAAAACATTCACAGAGAGCAAAAACAAAGCTTAGTTCTCTGTACTCTCATTTGGATCAAGATATGACAAATACTAATTTGGGCTACTTAACAGATGGTTTACCTCATCAATATCTCAGTGAGAAATAGAAAGTACAAATCAGAGCAGAACAACTCAGAGTAGGGCAAGTTTTTGATTGGAATTCCATGAATCTAATTCTTCTTTGGAGAACTCTGGCACACACAGCCTGAAGTCAAAGGAGTCCTTCAGCAAAAAGATCACAGGGAATCAAGGGTTGTTTCTTGTCACAAAGCTGAAACCTAAATGTTGCCTAACATTTTCTTTTTCAATTGAAAAACAACTTCTTTTCATATACAATAAAATCTTGTACAATGCAACTAGTATATTAGTATGCTTTCCTATTATGTAAAATTTACTGTCGAGTTCTCAGTTCTCTTTAAGTGCTCACCTTCTCTAAGTACTCACTGAAGAAAGAGCAGTTGCATCTCAAGGACTGACACCCCAAATAGTGGTGTCAAAATTTTGACACAATACAGATGTATATTTGCTCTACCTTCCCCTCATGCACTGATAGGAAAACTAAGCTTTATTTCAGAATTCTTACTTACTGCCTGCTACATTGACGTAGACTGAATCACTTCTCTAAATATTCCTTGCAAAGAGTGGCAAAGGTTTTCATTGTTTTCCCTTGATCACCCCTTCCTGCCAAATGATTGGTCCAAGAATATTATTACAGGTTCCAGGGGAAAGGTAATTATAATTAGGGCTACACAATGCTTTCCATTAAGAATCTACTTGTAACTGTTAGTTCATTTTGAATGGGAAAATTCAAACTTACAATGCCATTTGGAGAAGAAAAAAAAATACAGCTTTTTTCCCCCTATTTTTTGAGAAAATTACTAGTACCTCCATGCTGAAGAACAGGATTTGATATTCTGCACCAAGGTAATAAAGACACGAGACATACAACTATCAAAAGAGCCTGCTCCTGCAAGACTCAAATCTTTTCCTAACAAAGCCTTGTTAAAATTCAGCAGGTACATAATTTGAGGATTCAACATATGCCAGGTCAAGGAGCTGGCCAAGGCTTTTCCTTGCTGTTCTTGTCCCTGGCAGAGGATGACCACAGTAACACAAAGTCAAAACCATGAGGCAGGGGACTGGCTCTGATGTTCTCTGTGTGCTGGGACTGAGGCCAGTGCTCAAACTCTGAACAGGAGAAAAAAGAGGCAGCCACACATGTCACAGAGGAGAAAGGAGGGAAATAAATATTCAAGCAAAAGTGCAGTAAAAAAGAGGAAGATGAAAAAGATCACGTGAATCAGTTTTTGGGACTCTGACTGGGGTGTTGATTGATCAGAAAGGAGTCTGAAAACATCACTTAGGAAGAAATTGGAGAAATGAGATCCAGGAGAATGAAACTTCTGCAGTTAGCTAGAGAACATTCACTTGCAGAACATGAACTCAAAGATCTGACCCAAGTGAACCAGACAAAACTGGTTCATATAGTGTGGGGTTATATTACTAAACAGACTCCAATTATACTTAGTTTGTCCATGTAGAAGTCTGAATCTCAGGACCTTCCAGAGTGCAAATAAAGTGTGCATGGGCTACTTTTTTTTAATTTTTTCCCTTGGTTTAAGTCTTTAAAAGCTGAGACTTGCTTTAAAGATACATTATAAAATTCAATTCTGTGAAAGTCAGAAGTTATATTAGAAAAGATTAGATTTATCACAGCCTTTTCAACTACTGCTTGATACCTTGCCCACAATGATTGTTTATAATCCTCCTCCTCCTTCCAGAAGGGTGGTCAGAAAAAGACCTTAATTCTAAAAGGTTCCAGCAAGGTGTCAATGGCATTGACTCTCATTACATCTTGTGGCCATGTCTCTCTATTTTGTTTTCTTTTCCTCTGAACACTGTGGCTATTAAAAAAACCCTCAAAACAGTAATTTAGTTTTAGAAAACAAAATTGATGGTAGTTCAATGCAACAAAATTGGAACTTACTGCTACTTAATGCCCAGGCTTCTATTGTGCATCAAGTGATGCAAATCATCTACAGTTTCCACTTCAAAACAGAGATGCTAAGTTTCTAAAGAGCTATAAAATTATGTAAAAATCTATACTGGAAGTCAGGCTCTCCTTTTTTACATTTTGTTTGCACTATGCTTACAGTTTTAAAAGAAAAAAAAAAGGTGGTGAAGGTCAGATGGGCTGGAAAAAAGGTTAGAGGAGAACTTGTGGCTCCTCTTCTGTTCCATCCCTCAAGTGCTGCATATCTTGCCACAATCTCACAGGGGCGGGGTGAAAGCTGGGAGAAAGGCACAGAGAGATTTGCACATGGATCATCTCTGTCTCTGATCCTGTCCTTTGCTCCTGCTTCCTAGTCCATGTGCAATTACAGCTCTGGCCTTTGGTACAGGCTCTTCTCCGGCCAAGGTCTATCTCAGCAACCAGAACATCTCGAAGTCCCTGATTAAAGAGCTATTACAGCTATTCCTCCTCCTCAACTCACTCATCTTTAATAAAAGCTGTCCTCAGACAGCTCTTTAAAAAAGGAGATATTTTCTTCATAATTGGCTCATTGAAAGTCCAATACTCACTGCCCAGATCATTCATTCTTTGAACTTGTGCTTCAATGAGATTTTTGATAGGCAATTTATCTAAAATACACTGAAATATCCATAACTATTTCAAGTAGAAACAGTGTGGCCCACACCGAGTCAGATTTTGTATTCAATGTCAGAAATATGTGACAGGTGTTGTGCCCTGCTAAGAATGATGACAAGGCTGACAGTATGGAGGATTCACCACAGACAGCAGATTCCTTTGTTTGTTACTACTTTTGAGGCTTTATTGGAAGTATGCTCAATGACAGGAGATTCTGAGGTTGTTCATTATCCACAGCCTTCAAAAGGGATCCTGCTACTGAAACAATAGGTTCAGAAAATAAATAATTTTTTAAAAGGAATTTTTTTTATTTTTTAACAGCGCTGCTTCATTATGTGCTGCTCACCAAGGTTCATCTCCCTTAACAGTACCCAGCTCTGAAGACAAATAGAATCATGTGACAGATACTGCAATGAACTCAAGTAAATCAGTTTTGTGTCCCTACTGTCTCTTGGAACAGAATTACCACTGAATGATAGGAAACATTCATGTATTGGTGAAGAGAAAAGTAAGAATATTGATGCCTGTAAAAAAGGACTTAGAAGTGGCAGCCCCATTATAAACAGTATTTTAATATGATGTGAATTACAAGCACTTGATACAGAGGGGATAATATATCGATTTTCCTCATTCTACACTATGCATGTCACTAAGATCAATGGAAATCACAAACCTACATCAAGAAAATTATAATATGTGGAATTATTTATAGAATGGCTGCTTCAGGTACACACCAATTGCAGGATGATAATGGCCAGGCTGATGACTGAGGACAAAGCCATCTATTACATACTGTAAATGATATAGTGTGCATTCCCATCATTGCTTCATTCATCACATTTTTCCTAAGTGAAAGAAAGAACTAATAGAAAGATTCTTGTACAGCTTTTTTTTATAAAGAAGCAATAAACATTGTACAGTTTAACACTAAAAGAACGATTCCACTTACAAACTAAGTCATTAAAAAACAGTTAAGGGCAGTATTTTCCAAAACAGGGTTATGCAATGTACATCAAAGCAAATATGCTGAAACTTTGGGAATCCCTTCTGGATTGCTCAAAATCCTGGGGGCCCTAAAGAAGCTGCAAAGCAGCATCACACGGAAGTCCAGCATGTCCAAGCTTCTGGTGGCAAGAAAGCATAAACCTGTAAACCCATGGTTCCCTTTTCCAGCAGTCAGCAAAGCTGTGTCAGCACTGGCAGGAAAAGAAAAAGCCTTACAGCTACACAGGGACCTTTGCAATTTTCATATCTCAAAATGATGGCATTTCCAATAAACGCTGCTTTTGAATCACCATTTACTTCCACAGCTCACTTAGTTTCACAGTAGTTTCTATCTCCTACTGTTAAGTCTTAAAAGAAGCCTTTCAAAGATCAATCCAGTCTGTTAGGATTCTGGATGTTAAAATTGAATTTTTCATGTCTACTTGTTCTTTTGAAAGGCTTAAAAGCAATTTGTGGCAATCAGCACAAAAGGATTTGATTGACAAAGTTTTAACAAAGTGATCTAGAGAAGATTCATTGGGGAAGAAACTGCTAAAATTGCAAATTAAATGGCAAATAGTTTTTCTCTGTCTGCCCTTGAAACAAAATAGGTTCTTTTAGATGTGAAAATCATTCTAAAAGCTTCAAAAAGTACCTAATGAAAATTTGAGAAATGCATAGCACTAACTTTCAGATCTGCAAAAGTAATCAAATAAAAAGAAACTACAAAAGGACAAATACCAGAATGGCTACCAAACAAGTCTGTTGACCTCATTCACGCAAACCTCAAGAACACAGTTGCCAAACTTCCCTCCAAGTGAAATGCAGGACATTTATCTGAAACACCTGTGGAAAACAAGGGTTTTTGCCCTCTGCTTTGCCTATTTGCTCTTTCCTTCCCAGTTTGCTGTCTCAAAATGCCTTTCTCTGCAACGCTCCTGTCTCCATCTGCCTCAGGAACAGTATCCAGCTGGAGGGTCCTTGCCAGGCCGCCCAGGTAGCAGTGCTGTGTGCCTTCCAACACTGCTCCAGAGGCACTCCTGCTGGATGTCTGTAGCACCAAAGATACAAAACCCCCCCAACCAAAGACACATCTTGAACTGCCAGGCCAGCTCTCAATGGGAGTACCGTGAAGTACTATGCTGTCATTAGACATTTTTACCCTTCTGTTCTGAATTTCTGGGCTTTCATTGACCAACTCATAAGGGCAAAAGAGTAATTTGGGAAGGAACAAGAGTAATTTGGGTGGTTTAAAAAAATATGTGTATTTTTAAACCTCTGCTTATGTGAGCAGTTGAGCAGTGTTAGACTGACGGTAACCAGCACAGTTAGAAGATTTCTTTCTTTATTATCCTGATGGTGCAAATTATTTTGTCTGCTACAGCCACTACTTGAAAAGCCTTTGCTTCAATCCTCAGACAATCCTACCACCCAAGCCAAAGTTATCTCCTCCCATCCAACACATTTTTCACCTACTTTGGTTCAAGCCTGGAATTCATTTACAGGGTTAGAGCAGGATAAAGCTTTCTCTGTTTGAAACTGCAGCATAACTGATAGGTTTCACATTTTTATAATGGTGCTTCAACCTCATATGCCCATCTGCTTATTGAATTTTTAAGTATTATTCAGATTTTTTGTTGTCTTTACACCATTCTTTTGTGACTTCAAATTACTGTTACCTGCAAATATAACTAATGTGTTAATCTTCTCAACTTTCAAATCAGTCCCATGACATAAAACCACTCAGAATCATTTATATTTTGATTTACAAAAATCTACTAGATTTTTTTACTAACAAGTTAGGGGGTTTTGAAAATTTTATTCATATCTGAAAATTTTTCAATCCACTATTCTACTCACTGCTATTCTAACATTATGGTGATTTTATGTAATTAATTCATTTTCCCGTGTCTGGTAACTTACTGTAGCTTACACGCTTTTGTATTTATTGGAGACAATAGAAAAAAAAAAAAGCATTTGAAATGCCAACAAATGAAATTTAAACACTGAAAACTCAGAATTCATTAATGATAAAACATGTAGTTATGAAAGACTGCACAAAAGTCATTCACTCACTGAAATACTACAGAGACTGAGGGATTTAGGCAAGGTAACAATACATCCAAAATGATACAGCTCAGCTCAACACTCCACATCTCACTGCATTAGCAGCACCTTGTGAACCAAACCTCCCACTGAGCTATCTCGGCTCATTTACTCTTTATAAAATTAACTTTTTTCCTTAGAACAGATATCTTTGTCAAAGGACAAAAGAACACCATGTGGGTAAACCTACAGTATTAATCTAGACATTAAACATCTATTTTGGCAATAATAAATATGAAGGTCCAGAATTACCCATTACAGACTCTAAACACAATTTTGTATTTAGTACGATCTTTACAAATCCACCAAACAAACAATTTGTGTTTCACAAAAGATCAAGATATGATTCAGTTACTTCTTTGCAGGTTGACCAAAATGTTTTCTATTAGTTTCTCAGTGACCTTTGTTATATATTATTCTAGTGTTGTGGATACCTGTTTCAAAATTCCTATAGACAATATGATTAAAACTACATGATTAAGCTCATTAAAAGCAATGATGAAAGTTTCTGTAGACAATCAAGCATCTGGATTCATTTTATGATCAAAACTTGTTTGTTCAATAAGGTTTTTTATCCATCAAAGACTCAGGTAATGAGAAATCTTTACATCTTTTAATTACTCACTCCTGATAACATCAGCCTCAATTTCTGCATAGGTGCAATTTAGAATAAAACATGTTTTAATTAACTTTTTTCAAAGCACTGTAAAGATTTTATCAGATATTAGTGGCAAACACAACCAGTCCAAACTTACTTGCATGTTTCTTTTTAGCAACACAGACTAGTAAGAATTGCCACCTGTAACAAATGCTTCTTTTGCTTTCTCAGTATTTGTGCAAATGTTGTACAAATTATTTATTGACTGTGCAAATGTTTTTTAAAATACCCTAAAAACTGAAACATAACTTCTTTAAAGCAACTGCTGTTCAGATTCTACAGTCAATGAGCTGACCCTTGCGAGGTTTCACTTATCTATCTCAGAAACTATTAATTAGTGATAAAACACAGAGCTGTGAAGACCCTGCACTCCAGAGGTGACTTACCAGCCACGGCTGGGCTCTACTGAGCATTTAGAACCAGCTTTAGACCCCTGTGCTGGCGATCCTGGCCTCAACTCAAGGTGCATGGACCCCCACCTACCTCCTCATGCAATCCAGCGCCCGAATGAAGAAGTCTTTGTGCAGCTGGTGCTCGTCCCTCAGGATGGAGCACTGCTCCAGTGTCACCGACATGGATGTCCTGTCTTTGGCACTCTTGCAGCAGGTGAAGCGCACTCCGTTCAGCTTCCGGCAGATCTGCAACACAGGCAGCCCCTGCAGGTTGGCACTTCTCCCACCAGGCAGGCTCTGCTGTGCGGCCCTGCAACCCTGCAAGCGCACAAAGCGCATCCCGAGAGCTACAGCGTTTCTCAGGAAGGAAGCGCCTGTTAAAAGTTACTACTGGTACATTCAATTCCTGAACTTGAAATAGGATTTTTATAACTATAAAAGAAATTTTTTATAGCTATAAAAGAAACAGTTCCTTCACTGTTTCCTCACTTAATCTAGCAACCATCCTGTTCAATGAAAGCTCAATTGTCTGAATACCTAATGAATAAAGAAAAACCTGGGTAAGTCTTAACTCACAAACATAAATGCAGCAGAATAACTTCTTGTGAAGGTATGGAGTCAGACACATCTGAACTGAAATAGCTTTTACTTTCAACAGGTAAACTGTCCTATGTGACTCATAATTAATGAAGTTTAACACAAATGATTGCCATGGACTATCTATTTCCACTTACACTTTGAAGAAGTTATAAGGCATAAGGGAAACACCCTATTTTTGAGGGTGATTTCTCCCCTTAAGAATCAATCTGTGGTTGTACCAGTCCATCAATTCATACTTTGGTTTCAAACAATATTTTACTAGAAAAAGGAAAATTTGAAGAACTGCCATGCCCAAGTGTGGGTCTACCTTTCCCCAGATGGAATTTGCCCTGAGAAAAGATAATATTTTGCTTACAACTCTCCCTGGTGAATCATAGGGATAACCACATGAAACCCTAAAATGTTTGTGAGAATAAGGCAAGGCAATAAATGAGAGCAGCAATCACAAAAAGGAACTTCCCACATTGGCTACCACGGAAGAGCTCACAGAATGAAACTGGAATATGATCTCCACAATGTCAGTTGAACAAATAAGCATTTGTTCATCTGTAAATTGCATTCTCAGAAATTCTATTAAAATCAATGGCCCAGAAAATACTTAGAGCCTTTAAGTTCTTTGTGATACCATGGTGAAGGCTATCTCAAAAGTTTAATTTAGGGAATCAATTAAGGGAATCTTACTTAGGACCCAAAGAGGTACAGGATAGTGAAGAAGAACCTATGAGTGTTTCTTCCATCCTATAAATAAATAAAATTTTAAAAGTTAAATCTGTTTAAAAATTTGAACAGTTGCACTGGGATTTAAATAAAGTACTATATGATGATTTTCTTTAATAATGGTGTGAAAGAAGTTAACTGCTTAATTGAAGAGATTAATTCCCTTTACACTTGTATCTGTGGAAGTTTATGAGTCATGGGGGCTATTCAACATGAATGAGTCCTAAAAAAATTAAAATTATTAAAAATTCATAGAAAAATAAAGTAAAAAATCCCAGGTTATTATTCTGTATGAGTGATGGGCTCTGATGTAGGGAAGACATAGGAAGAGAAGAAATAGACTTAACTTCTCTTAGATTTATTCTTAGAGTCCAGTTATATCAGAAATTACATGCAGGTACAGATACATACATGGAATCTTATACACTTAGTGCAATAAAAAAGTGAAATTGCACAGCTATTGCACTGAAAAAGTTTTAGTCTTGCATCTTTTTCAAGAAATAAATGAAACATAGTTTAACAGTGTGTAGATCATTGGAACCAGAAACACACATTTCAGAATGTTAAAGTAAGGGAACCTAAAGAGCAATAGAATTCAGAGAACGAGAAACCTGAAACACTTTGTATGTCCAAAGAATGCTCTTTACCCATGAAATTATTTTCAGGGAACCCTGAATAGATGGTAGAATACAACTTTCTATACTCAAAGATTTAGCACATTCTTTGTAACTCATTTTATACTGTAACTTTTACTTATTTAAGAGCAGTGTTTCATCCTGTAATTGCAGGATTGGTACTGCAAGAAAAACTTATATTTTTACTTACAAAGGATTTATATTGTAATAGCATGTGATAATATTTATTAACCACAAGGCAAAATGTTATTAGCAATATGAAAGTTACGGCAGTGTTATTAATACCAACATATAGTTAAGACTGCCTTTTCTCTGGTGTTAATAAAAAGTCACAGAAAATGTTATTAATAATTTTGTATCAAATATTTATTTGCCATGAAGGGTATATACATTTGAAAGTCTTCCAAAACCCAAAGCCTTGCTTCACTTTCAGTAGATACCAAAAAGTCCCTGCTGGTATAAGGGGGCAGAGATACCAAGGGTACTTTTCTAAATATAAGACAAGTACCTGGCTGAATTTCACATTCCTGAAAAGCTTGAGCTCTTTACAAACATCTAAACTTATTTTCCTGGCTTTTATTTTAAATATACAAACTCCACAGGACTGGGAAACAGAAAGGAATTATGAGGGAAAAACAAAGTAAGTATTAATCGTTCTCACATAAACAAATTTCTTTGTGTTCTCCCTGTGTCTTTTGCATGTCTTTTGTAACAGTTACTTGTGAAATTAATTCAATTACAGAAAATCAAAAGTTGTATGCAGCAATAGCAAAACAAAAAGGCCAAAGCAAGCAATCATATCCCACAGGACACTACAAAAAGAAATTATATTGAGTAATTTTATGTTATCAAAGAGTAGATATTAAATGAGTCGCTCAAATTCTAGCATGTTCTACCAGTCTAAAAAGTGAGAAAAATAAATTGTCTGCAATTTAGTGGAGGAAGAAGAGATAAGTTTCTGAGTGGAATGAGTAACTATGAGAATGAATATGTTAGAAAAGCATTTGAGCACATCTGCCTCCTTTAACCAGTGAGCTCTCCAATCATATCCTTAAAATCCATTGCACTTACAATATCAGCAGGCTTATGAAAAATTAGCTCATCAATTTCTTTGAAACGAGAGCTTACCGTTGCAGCCAGCCACATGATTTCTACATTTTTTCTCTTTTTGGCCTGGATATTTTGATGAAGACTTTCTAGCAATCCCTTTAAATCATTTTGTTCTTGAAAATGTGGTAAACCTAGAAGAAAGGATGATAAAGTTGCTCATTATGATAAGGTAGGTGATATGGTTGTCCTGACTGAAAAATGCTCATGGTGAAGAACATGTCTATTATTTACAGCCTTGTTTGGGAACACAGGATGGAAATTACCAGCTAAATATTCAAGGAATAAGCAAACCTTATGTCTTATTGAGTATATTGGGTTGTCCTCGCTAAGATCTTTAGGTGGAAATTTAAAGTACCAGTGGAAATTTAAAGTATCATTTATTTTGTAAATGGATGGTGAAAAACAAAAATCAAATCTCAGCTGTAGTTCTGTTCATCAGCTATGACAGACATTCAATGAAAATCCGAAAAAAATCTGAGTGCATTACAACCTACTTTGATGGGATGATTTTTTTATTTTAAAGTAAAAAATGTTGGTTTTGTTTCCAAAGGGAAACATCTATTTTTTGTTTTGAAATGTGACTTAGTTTTTTATATAATGTAACATAACAGTTAAGCAGCACTAAGTATCCCCTCTAAAAATTAACAGAGTGTATTTCTTAGTCTGAAATTAAATGGGGATTTATTTTGAAGTAGAAAATAATTTCAGGTTTACACAAAATCCAAAATTTACCTGATTGTTCTGGGTATGGCATCTAAGCTGAAGTTTATCCTACATCTCTAGCAAAAATTCAAGAGTAGGCAATTTATTTTTCTGTTTCATATGTATATATAGGAGGGATTTTTCTAATGCTACATTCATCTTCACTAGTTTTGAAAATCAATAAAAACAAGCAAAATCTGTTTTCTGAAATTACTTCTTCTCATGGTGATTAATTACAGTTTTCACCAAATAAAGGGCTCAGAATCAAGTGAGATAAAGTGAAACTAAATCGATCAAGGGATACAGTTTCTTCAAGCAGAGAAAGTA
The DNA here is from genome assembly GCF_963662255.1 of Cinclus cinclus. NCBI lineage: Eukaryota > Metazoa > Chordata > Aves > Passeriformes > Cinclidae > Cinclus > Cinclus cinclus. Next base: position 63,497,990 of record NC_085050.1, on the reverse strand, counting down.
AATTGTCCATCCAGTGACGACGGGGGGGGGGAAAAACCACAACCCAGGTCCCAAAACCAAGCCCAAAGACTTATACTCAACTGAAAGAATAAAAATGAGAGAAGTATTAACGAAGGTCAAATCCCTTCTCTTAACGTGGTTGAAGTTGGAATGATCCCTCTCATCAACAGGCTTTTACCTTTTACATCTAATAAATTCTGTAGTTTCCTTTATCCATGATTCACAGTAAAGGGTAACTTAAATATACTTAAAAAAACTAAATTGCTTCACTCATACTGTGCTGTCTGAAAAAACTCACAAACAAACAAACAACAACAACAAAAAAGTACACCCAGACTAGTTTTGCAATAATCTTAATGTGGATTGTTTTAACTGTGTACTACAAGTTCTGATTGTACACTTAGATAATGCAGAGCACATAAAATCACATTATATTCTGCTATTACACTTATGGCTGCATCTGTTTCTTTAAAACACAGAGCACACAATGACAAAAGATACTTGGAGATTATGCAAATATATCTCTAAACATTTCATTGTTTCCAGGCGGCTTTCCTTTGGTTCACAGCAGAAAATGCAACATCTCCAAGGGGTGCTTCACCAGAGGTACAGCAGGAGTCTCCTAATTTATACTACTGTCAAATAAGGTGCACCTTGGCTGGAAATGATCAATTGCTTAAATTTCTTGGGTCCCCCACAGTATTAAACCATCAAACCATTATCATTATTGATTATAAGGGTGAGGAGCCTGGAAGTACCAAACAGCCTTGTTGTTTTCAGTTAATAATATACTACTAAACAACCATCTTATATTTTTGGACCCTTACTATCCTTCGCATTTCTATAAAAGCAGTACCATTTTGGTGCCTCAACCAGAGCTATATTTGGTCACCATTTTTGGTAGGAATCTTTCTGGGAACACACTCTTATTTTCAGTTTCTGCTGAAGGAATTGAAGAGGTTAACAAATGGGTAAATGATGAAGTGTGTGTTCATCTTAAAGAAGATAGAAAGTCAGTGTATGCTTAGTTACAAGCATGAATATTATTGGCAAGGGGAAATACAGACACAAGAGGAAAACTAGTAGCAAAGGTGGCAATACCTTTCTGGGAGTGGAAAACTGAGTTCTTTGAAAGGGAATATATGAAGGAAGCAGCAAGCAAAGGAGGCTGCCATGGGTGGATGCAACAGCCTGGCAAACAGGACCATGAGTCCTCAAATTCTGTCAGGCTTTATGAGCACTGTGTGGTGCTAACAGCTTTGGGAACATGGTCCTGCGTTTATTTTCTAGCACAGATTTGGCACTACAGGAAATTATTTGGAAAGATGGGACAAAAATATCAAAGAGCCATCAATACTGAATGCCTCTCACTTGGCACCAGCACCAGAGCTGCTGCCAGCTTTGTCTTCCACAGGTGGGGGAACAGGGGAGGGATTAAAGTCCTCCCATAAATGAAGTTTGAGAGTTTCACTTTTTTCCCAGGGGGCTGGTTTAAAAGGTACATTTCTCCAAGGCAAAAGAGTTATTCTATATACTGGCAGGGAGCTACTGAGAAGGGCAGTGGAACCAAGAGGTGCTTTGTGTCTCATAAAAATTTGTGTAGAGACTCAGTCCTTAAAAGTAGAGAAAAAAAGCAAGAAGGTTATTATAACCAGAAAAGACATGATGAACTAGACAAGATTAGCTCTCAAAAGTCTGCATAGTCTGGAAGAAGTCCAGGAACTGTGTGGCTCACTAATAATCCTGCAGGACAGCAGTACAAATTGAAATTCCGTTAATGAAAAGTAGCTGATACTATCTGCATGCAGATTTTTGCTTTTATAAAATCCAATCCATTTATGAGGCAGAAAATCCTTAGTCCTAACCTGGATGAGGTTTGTTTTTCGAGGATATTTTCTTGGCAAAATTCCCCATACAACTCGTTGTATGAGTTTCTCTATAGACATCCTAGAAATACTAGGTCTGTGGGTGGATAGATGGGCATCCTGCCCACCATTTAGGAAGAAAGCTTTTGTTTCTGTCAAAATTATTAAAAAACTAAAATCATCCCGATATAAGAGATACACATGTATTCATACATGTGTTGTGATTTGATGTAACAAAGCTTTACACAGGGTTTTAAAATCAGGCTGATAAATCTGCAACATTTGGTTCTATACTTTGGGCATTAAAACAACATTAACAGGATTAGATTGATGCAAGAATCTTTTCAGCCCTTGTTTTTGGCAATCAGAGTAACAGCATAGTAATGTTTATGTTTGTGATATGGAATTTCTGTAAAAGTGGAATACAAGGACTATTCTAATGAAACCTTGTTATTCACATCATGATGATGTGGCTCATTGCTTGTATTTGCATTTGCAAATTTCTCAGTGGTTCACCAAACCTCAGCACATTTTCAGAATAAGAACAGAGGGAATGACTGAAGCTGATGAAATTTCCTACCAAGTGTTTCTCTACAAATACAATAGTTACAGACTGTCCTCTACTTGAAATATTAAGAAACTTATAATTTTAATAACTTAAAATAGCTGTTCAGTTCATCATTCCTCTGTTTGATTCTCTCTGCAGTTTCTGCTATGACACTGGGCCTGAAATCACTCTTGAGATCAGCAGGGCTGTGTACAGATACTGTCTTATAACCTTTTATCCATCAAAGCTTTTCAAAGCTATCTGGACATTGCAATATTTTGTACTCACAATCAGGAGGCATTTTTTCCGTAAATAACTTGTAATATTCTTTGAGAAGTTCTAAGTTTTCCTGGTTAATGTTTTCCTGCAAAGTGGTATCTCCAAACCTATGAAAACACACAATTATGAAAAAAACCCCCAAAACCCAGAAACCAAAACAAAGATAGATTATCTTTCATAATTATTTCTTTACATAAAGAAATAACTTTGATTTTATATTATGTTTTATATTGCTGAACGTATTAGATTTCATCAAACATGCAGCAGCTAAGTTCTTGTGTGCTTTGGAACTAATTTTTTGAAACTATATAATCCCTGATGGTTAATTCTTCTGAAAATTTATTAACAAAGCAATCCATTTACAAACATGCAATAGGGCACTTATTGTTTTTGACCTCACAAATCCTGAATGAAAAGAAAGGCACTTTGGGGGAATTCCAAATAAGACCATAGGCAGAGAACACCAACTCCGTCTCTTAGTGCTGTTGTTGCTTAAGCATATTAATTTCTATAAGAGCTGGACAATATGGAAGTGACATAAGATGGAAGAGAAGCTTATCTACAAACTAATTATAGCTATATAAACAAATATGTTTCTCTCTCAGATCAAGATTTCTACAACAGCCACACTTCACATGCCAAGAAAATAAATCGCATGGTACTATAGGAGATATGATTGCAAAGACAGGAATATCCCCATGGCAGTTAGGGCCAAGTTTTTGCAATTCATCTTTAGAAATGCTTTGAAATGGAAATTCAAGAGTACAGAAAAAGGGGCACGAGCAGGTAAGTGAAAAACTCGGGTAGAGAGAAGGGGACACAGGTCAGACGATACCAAATTCTACAGCTATATTGTGTACAAGGGAAGCAAATATTTCAATGGGCCAAAGGGAAAGGGAATACTTGGCTACTTCCTCAGTAGCCATTGCTGCACTGTCACAGAAGAGCTGCTTCTGCATTGAATTGATTTGGTAGATATTAGTACATATCCATAGTTACAGATATGCGGGTATTATGTTTTCTCTCACGGCTTTCTTTGTGCATAATGTAGAATGTCCACTGGGAACAATTTCCTGCCAACTTCACCTGCAAACCAGGCATCTTTTCAACCAACTCCTCTACAAGCCCCCAGGTAATCAGGCTATTTCTAAACCTTGTCAAATTTTTGTTCAGAACATCTGTAACACTCAGTCCTTCCCGACAGTCTCACACATGTAAGCTCTCACCAGCTTGCTTCTTGGTTACCACATCATGCCTTATCTCTCGTTTTGGAAAATGAGATGCGTCCCACTCAAAACTCTCATGACTAATTTTGCTGGTTTTGCATATTATGATTTTCGCCATGTCACTCCTCTTAGTGCTTTCTTCTTTATGGCATCAAGACTAACCTCTTTTCATTTTCAAGAAGTTCCCAAGTTCTCTAAACAACCATCCAACTCTTTCACCAGTAATATGCCAGTTTTTACTGTCTTTTTATTCAGTCTATGCCTCCCATTTCAATCTCCTGCCTAAATTTTCCTCACATATCACCACTCAACTTTGGAAAAGTCTCCGATAAACATTCACAAAGCTACTTGATGACATTCTTTAGTATCTTCTTTAAAAGACTGATTTTACTTGGCTGTGTACAAAGAGCAGGGGGTGAAACTCCTGTGGTGCTTAAATTCTTGCCTATTGTCCAGGTTAAAGATTTTCACTTCTCCCTCTATTACTCCAGCTACACTTTTGTTATAATAAGCTTTTGGTTTAGTGAATGGAATCTAAAGATAAGTATTATGTATTTTGGATGTTCTGGTCATGAAAGCAGCTAAAAGAAAAAGAAGTTTAAAAAAAGTAGCTGGCTGTGTTGACATCCTGATTTCTACCTTGCAGTTTTGTGTGCTGCACAAATGTATTTTAACATGACCGACAGATAATCTTCTCTTGGAAGAGAAAATTAATACGTTGGTGAAACTTTGACTATTATTATACTAATTAATTAGTTTCCAGCAATCTCTTGCAAAGGAGCACTAATAACACGTCAGAACTTTATCAGCCTTCCTGTTTCTACAAACAACCTACTAATGCATTCCCTATTATTAATACCAGACCACAACCCCGGAAAAAAGCCCTAAAAAACAGAGAAAATTTCTCTAGCTTATGACTTGTCCAGATTCTTCAACCCCACCTTTAAGACTAAGAATTTTGAATTTTCAGTCTTGTTTGAGAATTTCATGTGCTGCATACAAACAAAATTCTGCATCTGTGAAATATAAATTTATTTTGCATTTGTATCCAAGAGAAATATAGCACCAACTCTGTGGAACAAAGCACTGCTTGTGGTCCTATCTTCATCTGGACTTTTTCATTATTCTGTATTGCTTCATAGCTTGTGTTTATTTCCTTTAATACCTTTTAAAATACACACTGAGTCAACGTGAGATGGTCCAAGAGCAAATAACAAAGAAGATTTATTTCTAATCCTGAGAGAGATCCTGTACCAGCATGGAGTACTTGGACAGAAAATGAAACATGACTTTTTCTTACCTCTCTGCCAGTGTTTGCTGTTCATTGATTCCAACATTAAAGAGCACTGGATACATGCGAAGCAGCTTTCCTTCTTTAATCTCTTGTGGCAGCAGCTCAAACATCTTGGCTGGAAGCTGGACCTCTATAATGTAATGTTCACTAGGAAAAATACAAACAAGAATAAGGATGGGGTTCTTGACTGGTTTCCTTAAAATAATCTTCCGAAATTATAAAGAATGTATAGAGCTGAAAATCCCTCCCTTTTTTCCCTTAATAGAACCATAAAAAGGGCTGATTCAGCTTGCTTTTTTCAAGAGCATAACCAAGCTGTAAGAAAAAGGCAGGTATAACTATATACAACTACAAAATAACTTCTTTACTGAAGTGAAAAGAGGACTAAGGATGAAAGCAACAAAAAAGTCCTCTGCTACCAAAATGTCAATAAGAATACCTCAACTCTTAAAATGCATCTTGCTGAATTACAAAAACAACTTAATTCCAAAGTCACAACTTGATCTGGGATACACTCTAAAAGTAATACAAGCAAAAACCTTCCACAAAAAGCCAAAGTAAAACGGCCATTTTCTTCAGTGGTTGGATTTTCTCCCTGGAGGTAGAAAGCATCACCAATAACAAAATTGTCTCTGTGAAGACAATAACTGAAGGCTCATTACACAAACATAAAGCCTGTTTTAGGAGGAGGGATATGATATATAGCAGTTCTGGGCTTATATTTGTGTTTGGTCTGACTTCATGAAAAATGTGATACTTTGGCTGCCAGGTCAAATTCTGATCACATGGAAGCCCCAGGTTGGATTTCACCTGCCTTTGAGAACTGATGCCTGACCACACAACAGAAACAATGAGATGATGTTATCTTAGCTTGTATTTCCTTTCTTTTCATTGTTAGAGCAATCAACCCAAATGAAAAAGAACAGACTAGAAGCAAACCCACTTGTTTCCAGGATCTGGTATTTAAATCAGAGAGGGCTGACTGACAATGGAGGCTGAAATTTTTCACTCCTGCAGACAGCCTTTGGAATACCACACCAGCAACAAGGGGTATTACAGCAAGAGGAGGGGAGGAAGATCTATCCTGCCTACAGAAGTCAGGCCAAGGAAGTCACACAAGTTTTGTATGTAAATTTAAGAGGGATAATTGCTTGCACCTATTCAAATAATCATGAAGTCCCTACAACTCTTCAATCACATACTTGCTAAATAATAAAAATGCCATCTGGATTACCCACGTGGAGAATTTGGGTGAGAAAAGACAGAAAACCTTGAAGAAAAAGGTCAGTTTCTGCAGTAGCTCTGATACCTTTGGCAAGCTTGGGACGACTGGCACCAGCTTAAGCGTTTGGAAAAACAGGTTCCACTTGGAAGAGCCAGGGGTCATATTTAAACTTTGTCCTGCTCATGTATCTGAGAACAAAGTCAAATTGATCCAGTGCAGACCTGTGACTGCAATGCAATTGCACTTAGCAAGGGCAGCAGCACCTGCTTAGTTCAGGCCAGAACTGGCATGCAACCTTTGAGCAAATGCCAGATGTTCCCCACTGAGAGGAACTATGAGTCCTGAATGGAAAACATGTCTCAGGAAGGGGAGAGAAAAAACAAAATAGTTCTGCTTCCCAGGTAAGTTTATGTTCTGTTAAATTAATTCACCCATGTGAAAGAAATAGAAAGTTCGCAAAAAGGGTAGTAAAGAACATGGTTCCCATGACCTCTGCACAGCAGCATTAATTCTCAGCCTGAGAACCCTCCTGGCTGCTGTCAAGTCCTACCAGAACACTCTTGTGACTGCTTTGATGAGCTTGAGAAGAAATGTTGGTTGAGTATCATTCAAAGAGCATACACTACAGAACCAGAATGCCACCAAATCACTTCATTGTTACATCTCACTACTCCCAAAATCACTACAAATCTCTGCATGTGAGAGAACACTGAGAAATGCTGATCTTTATAAATTAGCATCAGAACTTCCCCCTTTTGTCTTTTTTTTCCCCCTCCTCTTTCAAAACGCTTTTTGAAGTCTCAGAGATAATCCTTGGTAACTTTAAAGTGTCTGTTACCAATTGCACAATGAAAATAATGCATTTTTAATTATGGAAGAAAAAAGCTATAAAGCTATGACAGAGCTGTCTAGAAAGTCCAAGAATAGTACTGAAGTCAAGTGGAGGCAAAAAAAGAAACAATTCAAAGTATTGAAATCTGGAGGACTTGTTTCATAGCAGTTTACCAAAGATCTTACAGGTCTGTGATTCTACTTAAAGAAGAGAAAGAAATATAATAGTAAATGTTATTGTCATATGCTTTCTCTCTTTTATGGCTAGATTCAGTGCAGAGCTATCAGGTGATTTTGGCAGGAGGTGAATTAGGTGGGAACAACATTTTCCAATGAGATGGAAAAATCACTACATAATTTTTAACATTTAATAATCTTTCAGGGAAACACAGTGGAGAAAGCAAGCGTGTGTTTTAAGAGACTAAATAATAAATCTTCATCTATTTAAGAAGAAATTGTATAAATTTAAGTTTTAAATATTTAAACACCTATGATTTGCCTAAACAGGACTGCTTAAAAATATCCCTCTTTAATTGTCTTTGCTTTATTCTCTAATATTTGTTATCATCACATTTAAAGATAGACATACACTTGCAGTCTTGTTAGAATGCTTCTGAAAAGTACTCCCCACCTGGCTGGTGGTCATGGATCCTGCAGCTGCTTTGAGTTGGCTGAAAGTGCACACTTTTAGCTCATTGCAGTAAACCCCAAATAAGTAATTTACATGGACTTTGCTTTGCAAAAGAAAAAAAAAATGCACACATGGTCAGTCACAGCAACTCAGCCTAGAGGTTCTTTACCCAGCTCTTCTTCCAGCTGAGTGCAGTGTTTTAGATCACTTCAGTGTGGCTTTAAGCGCTGGTCCAGTTTTGGGCTTTCTTGAAAATATAGTGTAAGAGACTGTGATACCTCAAATTAGAGAGATGGGCAATCATCAGTTATAGGAAGTTTAACAAGTGAAGAGCCACATTCTGCCCCTGGGATGGGTCAACCCTGGATGTACGGACAGACTGGGGAAGGAGAGGCTGGAGAGCAGCGCTGTGCAAAGGGACCTGGGGGTCCTGCTCGATGGAAAGTTCCATGTGAGTCAGCAGTGCCCTGGCAGCCAGGAGGGCAACCCTGTCCTGGGGACATCAGGGACAGCACGGCCAGCTGGGCAAGGGAGGGATTGTCCTGCTCTGCTCTGGGGCAGCCTCACCTCCAGTGCTGGGGGCAGTTTGGGGTGCCACAATATAAAAAAGACATGAAGCCATTAGAGAGGGTCCAAAGGAGGCCGTGAGGATGGTGAAGGGCCTTGAGGGGAAGCTGTGAGGAGTGGCTGAGGTCACTTGGTTTGTCCAGCCTGAAGGAGACTGAGGGGAGACCTCAGTGTGGTTATCACTTCATCAGGAGGGGAAGCAGCAGGACAGGCACTGATCTCTTCTCTCCAGTGAGCAGGGATGGGACCAGAGGGAACAGCCTGAAGCTGTGTCAGGGGAGGTTTAGGATGGATGTCAGGAACAGGTTCTCCATCCAGAGAGTGGCTGAGCAGGTTGAACAGGCTCCCCAGGGAAGTGTCACAGCACCGAGCCTGACAGAGTTCAAGCATGTGAACAAAGCTCTCAGGCACCAGGTGTGATTCTCGAGATGGCCTGTGCAGGGCCAGGATTTGGACTTGGTGATGCTTGTGGCCCCCTTCCAACTCAAAATATTCTGTGATTTTATAAATAATATTCAGGAAGTGCATATTTTCAGCTCTAATAAAAGAACTTGATTTCCTGAAGAGAGCTTCACCTCCCTTGTGGGAGTGGTGGCTGACACTGGTGGCCAGTATGAGTTACCCACACCAGCAGGTCAGTGCACTTCTAGATAGTGCCACACACTTTGGATTGATTTGTTTGTGCACACAGAATCTTGGGCTTAAGCACTTCCTTAAAAAACAATTACACGTGAATATGCTGACTCTTCAAGACAAGAATTCATAGTTTGATTTTCTGTCTTGTGCTTCTGCAGTCTTTTAGTCTCATTTTTTGAGTCACACCATATAACAACCAAACTGATCTAAAAATTGAGGGCTTCTTAAACAATTATTACAAAATAATGAGGTTTTTCACTGTCTTCTCTTTTTATGGTTGACTTCCAATGCTGATAGGAGCAGTATCATCACAGCTCTAAGGGTAATGGGACTCCTCCACGTAAGCCTTATAGATTTTATTTTTTTCTGATACCAATCCCATCCAGTGAATATCTGCTGGTAAGTACAGTACAGCAAGCACGGGCTGTAGCTCTTCTTCCTAAACAGTGACTGCTCCATCAATCCAGAATGCTTGAGGCAGCTGAAAACCCAGGCCTCCTTCAAATCCAGGACCTCCTGGTGTGACAGCACAGTGTACCACAGTAATGGCAGCAAGCCAGTAAATGTAGATGCTGGAATTTTCAGCATTTGTGGCTGCAGTGATTTACAAAGGATTTATTTCTTCTGTTTTATCCCCACATCATAATTATTCTTAATTATTCCCAATGTGTTGTCTATCATACTCCAGCCTTCCTGCTATTTATTTCAATCCTTTCTCAGAAAGCTCATACGATGAGAGTGAATCATCCAGAATAATTAAGTAAATCAGCGGTGAAAGCCTCCTTCAGAGGAAACAGTTTTTCTAAAAGTTGCTGCTTTTAGCTGAATTTAATTTACAGTCATCTTAAGAATAATGACATTATTAAGGAAGTGATTTCTGCAAAAGTAAAAACATTTGGAGCTTCAGACTAGAATAATAATAAAGATGAAAAATCCATTCTAATCTTGTTAACCCTCAAATAGCCAAAATTAATTGCAGTTTATATCCTGATATTCAGCAGTACTTATGTGAGATTCATAAAGTATAAGTGATTTTGTGCAAGGATTTCTGAGACTGCATATGTCCTGTGTCATTTTCAGCAGCTAAAAAAGGCTCCCTTTTTTTTTCAAAATTACCACTAAGCTTTGAACGCTAAGAAGCATCGGAGTTTTTTGGTTTTCATCTTAAAAACATTCAAGGCCTAACTCTTAGAATTGCAATTTCATTTCTCACACTGAAATACAAATTCTGTATTGAAATTCAAAACCAGGTTCTCAGTTAGAGGCAATGTTTGTAAATAATAGCCTTGTCACCTGTCTAGGTTTCAGTATCTCTCTGTGAATAATGCACCAGCAGCTCTGCATAATACAGACATTGTTCTGATTAATTTGTATTAGCAACTGGAACTTTTAACTTTTTATAGGGAGGGTAACCCAGAGCTTACTAGTCTTTGAAGTCCCTACTACCTCACCTTCTCAAAAATAAAACTACTGCACTTTCCATAAAATAGAATTCAGCAACAAGACACCATTAGATGGGTTTCATGGGCTACAGATTAAAACTGTAGCTTTGTTTCTTGGGCTCCAGGAAACAAAGTTCTTACCGCCTTCCAGTTATAATAGGCAAAAAATCTTCTGATTTGGCTTCAATTACTTTAAACATTACTTTCTGCAAATCTGAAATGCCCACAGCCATGTCTTCTAGCATCCCTGCTTCTTCACCTAAATGAAAAGATTAAAGAGATTATTTACAGAGTTGGCAGATCAGTCACTGTATAGGCTAGAGTAAAGCAATATGAGGATTATATTTTCCAGTCTGCGCATCTAAAAATCACAATTCTAAATCCACAGTACAGTAACCTGCATAAAACCAGATTGGTTTATAGAACTGGTGACAATTCTGTGGCCTAAATGGTAACTATGAGTATTGAGCAACTCTGAACATCAACCTGCTCTGCATAGGCATAGAATAGCCTCAGAAAAGCCATTTTTCTCTATTCTTAAAGTATTTAAAAGGCTGTCCTGATGAGGGAGTACAAAGGTTTTGAGAATAACGACAAGCATCATTTGAAACAGAGGACAGTTATCTCCAAGTGAGCAACTGCATTAAAAAGCTGCACAAATGCTAAATTCCTCTGCTTTGGTCAAGATCTCTGATCTGGGGAATGATTCCAATAGATCTAGTTCAACGTTTGAAACATAAGGCAATTTCTCCCTCCAAATTTCCTTTTTAATACCTATCACATAATGGCATCTGTAACAATAAAAACTATTAATGAAACAGTTTTCAGGCTATCTTCACATTATCAGCATTAGTGATAAGGACGAGGGTGATATGGGCAGCAGCAGTTTAAATCTGCTGTTTGGATTAGCTTTATAAACCTGGTAGTTTTGGGTCAGGTCTGCATGGAACAATTAGCAGGTCATGTTCTCTGAGGAACTCGGAATGAAATAGGTTTGCGATTTTTGCTGCAGAATTTGACAACACAGCATCAATGACTTCAGCTGTGCTATTATGTGCAAGTCCGCTGTCTCGTAAGGACAATATTGGATTCAACAAGCCAAATTACTGGAAACAGAGCAGAGGTTAAAATAAGAAATTCCTGGGTAAACAGCTGGGCTGGGTACACAAGGAACTTTGTCCAAGAACAATACTTACTATATGTACTAAGGAGTCCTTCATATTGCACAAGCAATCCAACAGTATGAAGCTGTTGTAAAAATCCTTGATCATGTAAACCTGTGTGCAATTTGATTACGAATCCACAGACCAATCCAGCGAGCTGTAAAGGTAATTAAAACACATGCAATTAAGAGGTGCACTGTTACAAGACAAATAGTTAAAATGAGGCTTGCTATCATTATACACAACAGAGGTAATACCTACATATTTGAGAAAAACAGCATAGGTATTTCTGTTAAGTGACTAAATGATTTCATAATAATATATTATTGATGCTTTCTTTGAGGGGTGTGTATAAAGTAGTGAAATATTACATTAATTTATATTAGACAAGCTTAATTTCTTTTGTGGCATTGTGAGCTATTTATACTGACATAAATCAGACCAGAACCTTACTTGTCAGGCTTTAAACACCTAAGACTCTGAATTATGATGAATTTGAAAGTAGTTCAACCTCTAATGCAGCTGAATCTCCTTGGCAGTTGCAACATACAACTTAAGGGAGAAATTAAGTGAAATATTTTGAGAAAAATCTATCTGAAAAAATATGATCTACAGGAGAAGACACACAGAGCTTCAGTTATTTGCCAAAGGAACACAGTTCTAAGGTAAGACATGCTAATAGTCTTCAAACACTTAAAATAATGCCACGAACTGAAAACAAATAATCTGCTCTCTATTTCCAAGGTGACCAGAAGAAAAAAACTCCGTAGCTTGGATGCTGCCTGGCCAGTGCCCCATGAGGCCACATCTCTTTGTGGAGTGCTGTGTTCAATTCTGGGCTCCTTAGGACAAGAAACACAAGGAGCTACTGGAGAGAGTCCAGAGAAGGGGCACAAAGATGATTTGGGGTCTGAAGCATCTCTTTTATGAAGAGAGACTGCAGTAGCTGGGCCCGTTCAGACTGCAGGAGACTGAAGGGATCTCATTAATACACATAAATACCTCAAAAATGGTGCCAAGAGGAGTGCCAGACTCTTTTCAGTGGTCCCCAGTGACAGGATGAGTTGCAAAGGCCATAAACTAAAATACAAGACATTTCACTTCAGTGTGAAGAACAACTTTACACTGAGGGTGGCAGAGCACTGGAACAGGCTGACCAAGGAGAATTTGGAGTCTCCTTCTTTGGGTGTGTCCCTTTGTCACTTGCTCCAGGCGACCCTGCCTTGGCAGATGGGTTGGACTGGATGATCTCTAGCGGTCCCTTAACCCTACCTACTCTGTGATTCTCTGACTATCAGCAAGACATATTCAAAGTTTGACTTGAGAACTATATAACCTAGGAAGTGTAAAAATAGATTTCTGGATCTTTCTTTGTGCAAATGTGGAATTAAGCAACTTTTCCAGTCCATTGAAGACCTGTGCCTCTGACTCAGTGATAGAAGTACTGTGGATTTCTATTTACTATTTAGTTTCCTATCACATTATAAAATATTTAGGTAAATATCATTGAAATAAATGATATTTTGTGTCAAGTTGGAATAAAAGAACAAAATGAAAACCACAAACACAGTCATGAACAATATGCTTATAATTACAGCAACAGAAGGAAGTAAGTGACACAAGACAACCTACTGCTTGGCTAAAGACGATGTCTCTTCTTAGGGTCAGCATCAAACACTGGGGTAAACCACAGGCAAGTTCCTGGAGCAGGACAAACGCCATGGATTGCTTGGCCCTGGTCACCACCTCTCCCATGCAGTCCTTCAGTGTAATCACCAGTGGGTACAGCTGCTCATACCAGTCACCTAGAACAAAACAGGTCATTTGTTCCCAAGTGGAAAACTCGGAGTGAAAAACCCTTTTCTGCAAGGAAGGATAGCTGCAGCAGCTGTGTAGATCATTCTTCCCATTCAAACAACCCTGCAGCTCTCCCCAGACCATTGTGGGACCAGAAATGCCACTGGAGAACATGCTTATAAGTAGGACTCCATTTTACTACTGGGACTGGAGTTAAATCCCTGGCCTGAAACCAACTGCACCGTGAAACCACAACCGTTTTTAACAGTTCCAGCATCTCTGTAAGACTTGTATTTAAGTGTCACAAACAGAGTATACAGGGAAAAACAAAAACCCTCACATGAAGATAAAGACAGTGATGAAAATCTCCTGTTCTTTCCAGGACTTACAACTGGCTACGTAAGAAATGAAGTAGCATCAAAAATACAAAAACAGGGAGAATAACCATATATTTAAGAAAAAGTGGGTGCTGGAGGCCAAAACACAATAAAAAATAGCTATCTAGAAGGGGACCACCTGCTTAATGTACAGGCTGGAAATATATTAGGCTTAAGATCATATTCCTTTTTTTTTTAAGCTTCTCTCCATATTGTTCTTTAAATATTTAGAGATACTGAACTCATTTCTAGCTATAAGAGACATGTAGAACTATTTTGAAACATGTTTTGCTCTGTTAAAATACATGCTAGGAATATCAGGAAAAAAAAAACCTAACCAGTGAAATGATTGAAAAATGTGGTTCCTTAATACATTAAAAATGAAACAGTGATAACTAGGAATGGAGAAAATCAAAACATCTTACACAAACCTGCCCAATAATCCCTGCTGTTCCTGAATTTTACAGGATTAAATAAAATCAGACCTGCATTGTAATTGCATGTGGCCTTGCCTACCCTATAACTTGACTAAATAATAATAAAAAACCCAACAAATAAATCCCCGTCCTTCTGAATCTACACCTCAGTTTCATTGTACAGTTTAAAATGAGAGAAATCAACGCTCTAGAAGAATCTATATAAAAGTTGAGAATGCAACTGATTGAATACAGCCCATAAGTGGCTCATATTTTTTTGTAGAGTAGTGTAATTAAGAATCAATGGTAAGTAACATCTGTTGTAATTAGGTGCAAGACAGCAGCATGTTGTTTCAGGTAACATTCTCAGTCAGGCCAGTGAAAACTCTCATTTAGTACTGAGGAAGTTCTTTAGGCAGGAAGACACAGCTGCCTGCTGCCAGTCAGTTTGGCTGAGCTCTAGAAAAACACAGAAGTTTAATAAAACTGTAGCCAAGAAGACTGGAGAGAACTTTGAAAGCTGGGAGAAATTACAGAAAATAAGGAGCAGGAAAGGGGAACAAGGACAGAGTAGGCACAGAGAACAACCTGAGCTCCTTTACTGTCTTTGTGGTCAAACAACATGTGTTTAACACAGTCATTAATATATTCATGAGTAATACAGACTGATGAAGTGGTCCCTGGAAAACAGCAGTTCCAAAGTGAGTGTCAGCCTGACAAAACAGATCATAAGCCACCCCCAGGTACAAGCTCCAGCAACAAGAGGTGATTTTATGCATGCCATTGACTAACAGTGATGACACACTGCATGCCAAGGTCTGGCGAACAGGTTTTAAAGACTCCTGGCAAAATGGAGAGCTTGCAGAGCAGAGCTACCAGGATTTACAGTTTAATCTCCTTAAGCTGATGAAAAGCACTGAGCATCAACTTGAATTCCCCTCTTCATGAGGAGAAAATAACAAGAAATAACTGGGGTGTTTATTCTAGGGAATAAAGCAAAAGAACAAACAGAGGCTGCTGCAAAACAGATGAGTTCAGAAATAAGGTAGACAAAAAGCTGTGGTGTACTGGAAGTCAGGGCAGACAGACCAAGAAATCAAAACTCTCCTGTCTAGTGGAATTACAATAATTAATTTAATCAACAAACATATGCCAATAAAAGCAACAGCAGCAAAATATGCAAAAGATGTACTTCACACTGAACCAATAAGCAGGGTTGTATGTGGTAAGAACAGAGTTTGTTGGCTGCTTGTTACTTGAGCAAATAATGAAAAATATTATACTTGGCCATTTTAAAGTAGACTTGAAGGTACAGCAAACTGACATCTGTTCCTCGGCTGTGGGAAAGGAGAGCTGGATAAAGACACAGCCAAGGATGCGGCAAATACTCTGATAGCCAGGGCAGAAAAAGCAGAATTTCTAGAACTAACCATACTTCTTGAACTTGCTATTACAATTTCAGGTTATGTGGATAGCGCTAAAGAGCATTTCTGAAAGCCTTTTTCATAAAAGAAGAGCATGTCTGGACAGGAGAAAGGGGAATGGATTCAAACTGAAAGCGAGTAGGTTTAAATTAAATATTAGGACAAAATTCTTCACAGTGAGGATGATGAGAAACTGGCACAGGTTACCCAGAGCAGCGGTGGATGCCCCATTCCTGGAAGTATTCAAGGCCAGGCAGGATGGGACTTTGAGCAGCCTGGTCTAGTGGAAGGTGCCCCTACCTGAGTGTTGCAGGTGGGTTGGCATAAGATGCTCTTTAAGGTCCCTTCCAACTCAAACCATTATTTAAACTTATGAATATAGGGGGTCACATACTGACCACATGCCACATAATACCTAGATCTGTTTTTACTGAGCTGCCACTTAACCAGACCATCTGCACTGTGGATTTCTGTTTCTTCAGGAATGTAACTTTGTATTTCTCCTTGCTGAACTGCATCCTAATATTTCAGTGCTCTGTTTCATCAGAGTCCATTCTAATCCTGCTCCCACAGTGCTTAAAGCCTCTCCCATCTTTAAGCATCTGCAAATTTTATAAGCATCATCCATATTTCATAAGGCAAGTCAGTAATAAAAATACTGAATAATACTAGAACCCAGAACAAATCTAAGTGGATTCTCTTCCATGCAGCCTTCCAGGCTGGCAGTAAACAACTGATAACCACCTTCTGTTATGATTTTCAAAATTATTTTGCACATACCTTGTGGTATTATTTTCTCACAACATTTTTTGAGGGGAGACTACATGTTTGGAATACTAACTTATTAATCTACCAACAAAAGTAATTTTTGTCCCTAACAAAAGATTTGGAATTCTCAAGGCCATTTTTTCATTAAAGAACATTCACACTAAATTTATTAAAAATAAATCCTACTGAGTATTTAATGTCCCAAAGAATACAGAAGCTTTCTTACATACATATTTAGTTTTTGGTAAATAATAAAAATTCTAAATTTGTAGAAAACCTTATCCTAGCAACTGAGAAAATATAAATTATAGAACATAGAGTTGCACAGGTCACTAGTAAAGAAGACAATCTTTCTGTGATTAAGTTTTCCAAAACAATCTTCTACTCCTTGCTCACACTGAAACTTCTCAATCTCAGTTAACAAGGATATCCAGTCCCCAGAAGGTGGAGCTAGTTGGCAAATCTGAGAGGGATTGCACTGTTTCTTAAAAAAAAACCCAAAAAACAAACAAAAAAAAAAAAACCAAACAAAAAAAAGAGAACGTTCATGAATGGACAAGTATATTCTCATGCTTTGCTTAAAATCAAAATAAGAGGCATATCAGAGACTGAGATCTTAGAAGAGCCAAGTCTTGGAAGAAAAAAAAAAAGTTGCCTAATCTTTGCTCTGGTAAAACAGCACTGTGTCATTTTTTATGCTGGATGTCCTGCTGCAAATACTCCAGCAGGAATATGAATGAGGATCATTCACTAACAATGAAAAAAAAGCCCAAAAATCCATCAGTAACACCTACTTTTATGTAAGTACTGCAGCTTATAAGTTGTTCCTTGAAACTGAGAAGCACTGTGAAACTGAAGTTTGTGAAACAAATAAAAATTGTATTTTGAAGCTTACAAGTAAAATTAGTAGATTTTGGAAAACAGGATTGTCTTATATGCAAGGCACAAATATAAAATACTGATGCAATTCATAAACAGATACTGCAAAGGGATCTCTAAAGGAGTTCTCTTAGAGGGACTCTGTAGAATCACTTTTTATACATTTTAAATATAATATCTTTCAGAATACCTTTGTAGAATCACTTCAGGAAGGGAATAATACAGATCATTGCTTTTAACACGTTCAAGGACTCACACACATTGACTCTTCAGATCTCAACTTTGTTTAAATTAAAATCACAATATTTGTATCCACAACACAGTAGAAAATCCTTTTAAAAAAAGGCTGAAGAATTAACTGAATGAGTAAACATCTGAAAAAAGACATTAGGAGCAAGAACAAGGAGACTGCAGGATGACTGTCAGGTTGCTAAAATGACATGGGCAGCCTGTCAGTTTGGAACACTCAGCACCCAGAACGACTGTCAGAGCTTCCTGATGAAGCAAAGAAACTCAGTACAAAAATTGTGCTAGTCAGCCACTGGAAACTGAAACAAGGCATAAAAACTAAACATATTAAAATAAAGAATGGAAGGATGAAATTAACAAGATAGTACCACTGCTATGCAGTTAGAATGAGATTAAATCAAAAGTGTATGTTTGGCAAAGCACTGAGTAAATATTCCATGTCCATTGCCAAGAGAGTGGTGGCAGTTCAGTCTGTGACATGATTTGCCCTTTGGTTACTGGAAAATGCCCTTCGGTTCCACTTTTCTATAATCAAAAGGCCTACACAGGCAAATGACCTCCTTAGCACCCAGTTAGTCAGTTCTGCATGCTCGTATCCAAGTTGCAGTATGTCAAACCACACATTAAATTTGATAAAGTTTGGCAGAAAAGCAAGCTCCTGCTCTTTTCAAAGCCAGGCCCACTGAAATGCTTATTAAAATATGTCAGTAATCCAAAAAGGAAAAGTACTGATGCTTCAGAATAGCACTCCTATATCCTTTCGTCCCAACAACAGACAAAAAGCCAATTTTGTCACTGCTGTTTGTGCCACCTAAAATCCACTAATGGCTTTAAGTCACTTCAAAACCTAAATGGTGTGAAGTTAAAAACTAAACCTTATATAAAAAAGCAGAAGAACACAATGTTGCACTCTTAAAGCAAAGGAAGACACTACAGACATATAAATATACATGTAACATACACAAATATAGATGGAATAGCAGATACCCACAAGGTAACCTTTCACTTGAGTTAATCAATATCTGAATAAAAATATTCCATGACAGAATTGAAATGATAAAGGCAAAACAACATAAATGGGCTGTCTTGATATCACAAACTGGATATTAGACAAACTCTGTTTTAAGGTAAAAGGGAAATCAAATCAACCAACCAACACAGAGCAGCAGTAAATCCCTGAAAACACCATGAAATAATTAACCCAGATTTATATTTTACTCACCTAGGACAGGAACAGTCTTTTAATTTATAATTTTTTGGAGGGATGTTTAAAAAGACTGAGATGATTTCACATTTTTAACTTTGTACCATAAAGAGGTCAGTGCCTTATTTCTTTATTTTGCCACTCAGCTCTTGGAGCTCAGTTTATCTCCAGCTGAGGGCTAAGCTCTTTGAGAAAGGAGGAGGCTTTGTACTCATAATGCTGCAGCAAGTTCTCACAGGAACAACAAAAACCTGAATACTTTTTCCTGGTATTCCTGCACTTTAAAGTAGCAGTTTACTTTGCACAGTTTGGGTGTCCAGAAAAGTGATTTTTAATACTTGGGATTTATTATTCCATTGCAATTATCTAAGATCTTCTACACTGTCACATGGATTAATAGTTAAACCCAAAACCATCTAACCATACATACACGAGTATCTCAGCATGTTTAGTCACAGTGAAAACAGAAAGAGAAGACAAAGGTAATAAAAGACAAAGCCAAGGAAATCAAATACACTTTAAAATAGGAGTAATGGATAAATCTTGCCCTGTGAATGCTGTGCAACTAAATATTTTGACACCTTGTTTTAGTTTGTTGATTCAGTTACACAGTCTGTCTTTCCCTTACACATTTTTCTGCTTCTGTCTATAACCAAAGTACTTAGAAAAAGTACGGCTGAAGGGGTTGTCATGTATTGCTGGGCTACATTCAGCCCAGGTAAGGATGCCATCAAAAAGAAAAGGATGACACAGAAGTGAGAGAGAAAAGGGGGGGAAAAGGGGCATAAGTAAAATTGATGCAAAGACAAGCTTAAGGGAAAAGGAAAGAAAAATGTGAGGAAAAAGAAGGGAAGAGAAAGCTTTTCACATGTGATTACTCCAAATAAACTGTCTCCTACTCAAGGAGTTTCCTACCACAGGAAATTTTTTCATCTTCCTGACTAAACAATATTTTATAATAAAACCTTTTCTGAAGATGCAAATAAAACCAGCACATTATTTTATTTCCCACTTCTACCAGCATTGCATTGGAAGGGATGCACTGAAAGGCATCAGTGGGGATCAGTGCCGACCCCCAGGGCACTGAAAATCAGAAATTTTGAATCTAGACTTATGCAGTCCCCAACAGGTATCAGATCATACAAGAAAAATTAACCCAAATACTTCTGTAACCATGTGGGTATGAACAGAGGTTTCCTCTAATTCCAGCTAGGAAATGGGGACACATTCTCCAGGTGCTCTTTGCCACCTGTGCTGAAGGTTATCAGTGGCCAATCCACAGAGCTTGCCATTCTATAATTCACTTAAAGGCAAAATCCAGGTGCAATCACACTGGCAACTCAAATTGTTTGAGATGTGGTGGATCCTGGATGTATCAAATGAGGGAGTTCTCACCCAGGGCCAGCAGAGGAAGAGCTGGGTGGGAGCTTTGATAGGATAATACAAGGAGCAGATGGAAACAGAGCCGCTTTCAGCAGCCCAACACTGAGATCTGTCAGGGGCTGTGTAAGCACCAGAGCAAACTGCTGTGTTTCACTGGCACCTCTAAAGCTCCAGGACAGACTTTCACATTCTGACTCTCATGGAAAATGAAAAGGCAAAAATAAAAAGAATTTAATGCTGTCACATATTTCTCCAAGGCAAACCAAACGAGTTAAAAGAACAACAACAAAAAGCAAACCCTTTCCTTAAAAATCCTTCTACTCCTCCTGATTTATCCTGCAGAGGATTCATAATCCTGCAACTGATGAAACCATAGCATGTTACCTTGGTAACTGTAACTCAAATTCAGTCTTTAGAATACACTCAAAGGTCAGACTGCATGAAAAGTTAAGGCTAAGGAAGGTATAATTCACATTGAAAGGCAGAGTACAGGAGAAAAAAGTGCTCCAATATTTCCAATTACAAAGATTCCAAACAATAAATACAAACATGTTCAGGAAAAAAAAAAAAAGAACAAGATCACACAACGTCACCAGTGAGACTGCAAATATAAATCTATTTTGGGAAACTCTGAATGCATGTTACAACAACATCTGTATTTATATGAAGATGTTATTGCATCAAATTATTGTCATAACATTTTCTGTCATCTAAAATGAATATTTGTGTATTCTTTGAAAGGTCTTTCACTGCTGTATGCTACAAAAAAACAAACCAGTCAGGTTCACTAAATAAACAAAAATTTTACCCCATATTTTCATCCCATATAAGGCGTATTTGTCAATATTTTGTTCAAAACTGCATTCTTTCTTACAAAAGCAGCTCAATTTCTCTGAGGATTAACTGCAGCACTAAAGCAGTTTCAGACTCAAAGATCAATTTGTGCCCATACATTTGCAGCGTTAATGAAATACATTTTGCTCAAATATGCTCAAATTATGTATAATATATAATAGCAAGATGTGGCAAGGTTTTCATTTATGTCATGACTGTGAATTGTAAGTAGCACAAAAGTCTGTAATTTTAGAAATGGATCTATGGGTGTACAGACAGCATGATTTTGCATCTAGGAAAATGCTGTGAACTCACAAGCAGGCTTCAAGTGTAAAATGAAGCAGAATTAAGGCCAAATTTATAACTGTAAACTTGGAATCTCAACCTCTGTGTAGGTGCTCCACAGTGCATCCTCAGGGTTTCATGTTAAATTTCAGAGAGGGAGATGCAGAGAAAAACAACCATCTAAACCCATATTCTCAGAGAATTCAAGCATTAAAAATTCTGATCCCAAAGTTCTGAAAATCATTAGGGAACCAGCTTTGGCACACACCTGGATAGCTCTTCAGAAAGCTCCATCTTTAAAGTTAGTTCTATAAAAGAAAGCAATTTTAAAATGTCTCCATTTCCATCTGACCTTGAAAGTCCTATAAACTGTCCAAGACATTCCAAAAGTGATGTCTTACTCAAAAAGAACACAAAAAATAGCAGCCTGCCCCACAAATCTCTGCAGTTCTATGTGAGGGAGTGTTACAGAACTTTCAGGGCAGCTCAACAAAAGCACTGACTACTCTCACTGAAGGACACCTGTACTGATTAAAGAGGAACAGGGATGGCTCTGGAACACAGGAAAAATGAAGAATTTATTCCAGCACCATAGCAGTTGAATACTTTTTGTGTCCTTTGCCCACCACCTCCAGAAGACAACTTCTCATCTGGGTGAAACTCATCTATAATTTTCTAACAATTACAGCTTAGCAAGAGCTACCTTTGATTCTACTTGATGGCTACCTATTATAGTACTTAAAATGATGTAACTTTCCTTTTATTTTTTTGGCTTGTGACCTAAAAGCTCTAACCAATATTCCATTTGCCTCTGTAGGGTGTGAGTCTGAATTAAAGCTATGAACACACTGAAGACTCAAATGGACTGGTTAAATCCATAGCATGGCATATAGCAGAGGACATGATTAGGGGGTTGAAGAGAATGAAGGAAATTATGTAAAAGTTCATGCTGGCATGAACTAGGCATGTCAGAAAACATTCAAAAATAATTGTCCTAAATCATACCTTTTCTTTTAGATAGAGGAAGGAGGTCTGGAAAGCTGAACTTTTTGTTCCATAACTATGAAATACAGACAAAACCTACAACGTGCATTTCTATGCATACACACACAAATGCACTGCAGTCACTTGGGGCAAAGTCTGGCTGAAAGTATACTACTACCACTTTACCTGCAGAACATTTCTACAAGACATTCTGGACTTCTAACAGTAGCAGGAAAGCTTGTTAGCAGCACAGGGAAGAGAAGGGAGTTAGGAACAAGAATAATATTCAATTTTTCTCTTTTAATCACAATGATTATGCTTGGGTTCACCATATAAGGATTCTTCTAATTTCAAAACTACACCTACCTGCCTGTTAAATATTAGTACCTTCTCTGAGGAAGGTGTAGAAAGCTGTGTTGATATTTTTAACCTGCAAACCTTCACTAGAGAACAGAGATGATAACATCTACCTCTCTAACATTACATGCCTGGTAGATGGAAACTTAGAGAACCAAACAGATGCTCTCTGGAATATTCATACAAAACCAAGTCCTACACCCCTGGCACTGAAAACAAGGATTCCAGGACTCCAGCACAAAGTTCTCATACTGGTAAAAATGCAGATGTTACAGCTGCATTAAAAATCAATTCTACAACCAGAATCTCACAGAACATATCAGTACTAGACAAACAACATACAGCTAAAAAACATAATTTTAATTCTTGCTATGGAAGAAAGACATTACAAGCGAGTACTGATAATTTTAAAACTTTTGATACAAAATGATGTCATTAAATTCTGTGGAGAACATGTAAGGAAAGATACAGGATAAAATGCACAGTGGAAAATAAAACCCGTCCAAACTATACAAAGCTCCATAAAATAAAGTAGTTCTGTTGGTTTGTTGTTTTGTATGGGGAGTTGTTTTATTTAGCTGAAGAGTGGCACAAAGAGTGGCACTGGTTTCCTTGCCTTCGTACTACCACCACTATCACTAAGGATCTGTTCCATTTGTTGCCACACACTTTCAGAATAGAAAGTCTCATCAGACTTATTAAACAGATCTAATCTATGCATCAAGAATGCAAACAAGAATAAGCCATAGGAGAAGATCAGAAGATCTGGTGACAAAGACCCACTGTGGATAAAATTTTTTTTACATCATCCCAGGGAATTATTCCACTTGGCCTTTTGACACAAGCTGACAGGTATATCCAGGTAGACATGAATTTTATCAAATCAGAAAACAAAAATCAGTATACCACTTCAGAAAAGTGGAAGGGTTTGCAGGAGAATGATGCTGATACAGATTGCTCACCTTACCTTACAAGTTTTCCATGAGGTAAGACACAGTCCAAATTTTTTCCCTCAAAATACTACATGCAAGTAAAATCTAAAGTAAATTAAATTACATCAGCCTTCAAAAACAAAACATTGTGGCTTCAAAAGTTTACACTCCAGCACAAACAATTGAGCATGGCAAGCAGTCTGAGCACACAATAAAGCTGTACTTTGACAAATAACCTCCCTACAAATGTGCAAAACCTTGCTATTAGCACTCTCAAAGATACTATGGAGTCTTCTCTAGATGACTTTTCTGTAGTTATTTAATTTTTTATTAACTCTTGTCAATGATTCAAAACAAAATAAGGGGGGTTGCTTACCACCTGTATGCAACACCTTGCAATCTGCTGCTGAAGGCTCATTTTCACCCTCTTGAATGTTGCTGATGTTATCTTTTTCAAGCAGTCTGTCCACCATGGCAATAAGGCAGTTCAAACTCTTTGCCACATTGGCCCACACCCTGTCCTGAAAAGAGCAGAATTATCACTGCATGTTACTGAAGAAGGAAAAAAAACAAACCAAAGCAAAAAAAAAAAAAAAAAAAGACAATAGTAATTTATTAACCTCTTATAGTTGAGACAGACATGTCCAAATTACTAGAAACATTAGATGTCTGCATGACTTTTTCTCACCCTTCTGCCTATTACCAACCTAAGCCTTTTTTAACGGAGATTTTTCTTGCAGTGTAAATGAACCCAAACTCTTGTGGTTTTAGACACTGGAGAACACATGCTTCAAACTTGACATGAAAATGCAGACCAAGTTTCACTTCTAAGAGCAAGGAACTGAGGAGTTTGTCTATTTAAATGATACCTTAAGAGTGCAGACATACTCAAAGCCTTGCCAAATCAAACCTTGTGTGGGACTGCCAGTTTTGCCATAGTACTTAATAACCTCTTTTTTGATAATTTAACATAGCCTTTATTTTATCACATCAGTTACTCTGCTGAAGCAAATGTTAAATTCAAGAATTAGAATGAGAAACTTGCTGTCATGGCATGCTTACTACATAACACAATTTCAGTTTCATTCTTCACCTCTCACATTAACTGCAGCCATGACACTTAACTGACTTGATAATAAATAAGAGAACTATAGAAGAAATAGAGTGGTAGAAGAAATTCTGTATGAGCAGAGAACAAAAGAAATAATGTGGAGCATAGAAAAGATCTGCTATGGAACAGAGATGTAGGGAGGGTCCTTAAGGTGCTTGATGCTACAGAAATCAAAGCTCTTGCACCTACTTTTGCAGCACTAAATAAGTAGGAAAAAAAGCCATACAAGAAATGATGCTGCACACAAGACATGCAATCAGACTAAAACCAAACCACAACAAACTCACAGAAACCTCTCCCCTCCATGTACATGTTTCAATCCTGAGTCATTCTGAAAATAATGCAGAGCAACCAGAGTTTGCTTGAGGGTTAAAAATGGGAAGGCAGTATCACTACTATGTTTTGTACTTTACAGTGCCAGAAGCATTATGTATGTGCCAAGTCTTCAGGCACAAAAATGAAGTTGCGAAAATGAGAGAAGGTTAAAGAAAACTGAAAACCTAGAGAAATACCATAGCTTCATATAAATGGCAACACCTGGATTTTGAGTGAAGGCAAATCTAGAACTACTACTAAGGCAAACATTTAAATCCAATGTTTGAACTATATGCCACACTTAAGCCTGACTAGAGAGATCTGATCTTTCCCTGCTCCCTCTTTCTGAGGACACGGCCTGTGACAAGTGGCATCCTGACCTAAGACACATCAAGTGGGCCAGCAGACAGAAGCATGGACTTGCCCAACCTGTACAACAGAGTTCCTCTCCTTCAGCTCCCCAGACCTGATTGCTGGAGCATTCTTGTGGGCTGCCTTAAAGCATCCAGTTTATAGGTGAACATGGAAACAATGGTTTCATTTTTTCCCTAGATAAACCCATGCTTTAACCATACTATGAAAAAGATACTGTTGATTTAAAAGAGAAAAGAAGTTGGTCACATCCAAGCAGAACTGCATTTATTCCACACCTATTTTAAGTGCTGCATGCACGGTGCAACATGTGGAAATATCTGCACCTGTACAAGAAACAAACCATTAGACACATGAGTATTTGATATCTACCTGCTTAGATACAATTAAAAGTCAAAAGACAGAGGGCAGGTATAGATTGCTTCAAAAGTTTCCTCCTGTATGCACCTCAAGCAATCCTGGAAAACATTTAGAATATGTGTGAAACTACTGATTTTTACTACCCACAAGTATAATTTTGGGGAGAAGGGTTCTATGAAGAGCAGTGAAATAATGAAAATATTAAGAATTCTGGCCCCAAGTACCAGCAAGTTTTACCAGAGAGTATCAGGGAGCTTCAGACCTTCCAGTCACTGGAAGTTGCTGGAATATGCAACTCAAGTTGCTCAGGGAGGCTGCAGCAGTGTAATTTCCCTTTCCTCTCTCTGCTGGCAGAATTTAATCCCCACACAAAAAGCATTAAGCTCTTAATGAGCATCTGGAGTTATTGCACAAGCAACACAAATATGAGCCCTTGTTTCACTTTGGAAAGAGCACTTTTCTCTTTTCAAACCAACTATTAACCCAGCATTGGGATGATGTCTATCCAATATTCACACAAACATTCCCTGAGGGTTTAGAAGCAAAATTCCTAAACATCTCTAGACAGAAAGCTCACTCTTATTATCATACTTTAATGCTTTTTAGCATACAAGTGAGAGGGAGCAAGGGCCTGTGCCACAGCTCTTTCCACATAAGAGTTTCCTGGGATTGTGGGCAGATAGAAAATGTAGAGGTACCTATCATTCACTGAGATGCTATTCTGTCTGTACCAAAGGCAGTCACATTTTTCGAAGAAGGCTGCTGAAATTCTGAAAGTTTGGCAGAACAATTTTCAAGTAAAAATGCAGTTTTCAGTCAGTGAAAATCAAGTGGCTTTCTATGATTCTCCATGAGAAGAAATTAATCCATTTCATATTGTCATCCTTTACTATTCCAGAATATTTTTCTGTAGCCTAGCACACTTTCCACTGACCTTCCATCTCCTTAAGCAGTCTATTTTCAATTTGCCCAAGAACAATCTCACAAGTCATCACTTTCCAGCATGTGCCAGGTTAAAGGAAAAAATATAGTCCATGCAGCCTCTTAAGCAAGCATTCTTATAAGCCCTCTGTGTCAAGTGAAGGATCAGGAGAAATATTTTTTGATACACTGAAATACTAAAACCCTAGTTTCCCAAGCAGGATACTCTTCCCCTGATCACAGGTTTCCCACTAGTTGCTGGAGCAATGTGGGTGGTAAGTTTGTGGTAAGAATGAATGAGAGACAGAAGGCCTGTCTCTCTCTCATTGCTGCTTCTTTAAGTACAAAAATCAAGGCAATGACAGAGAAGGTGGAAACCTGTAATAGGGCTTGATCCCATTGAGACAAGGCACCGCCACATTTACATCTTCCACTTCTTCCAAACTTCCAAAGCCATCTGGAATGTTAGAGAGTCCTGGCTCATGCAGCTAGGTGCTATTAGTTAGAAATGACCGTAGTCACACTTCTACTGTCACCTCTGCTGTGACACTGGAAGCAGACAAGCACGCTGAAGGATGTAAAGCTAGGCCTTGGCATCAGTGAAAGCTGGGCACTTCTCCTAGGAAAATTAAAAATGAACCTGCAAAATAATTCCCTTTCATTCACAAAACTAAAAAAAAAAAAAAAAAAATAATTTCCATCTGATCTGAAAGTGTCATTAAAAAAGTAGGACAGCTTCCTCATTTCAGAGAGCAGGATACTCTTCTCTGTCACTGCACCTAATTTGATGTCTTCCTTCTAAACACAGCCAGCCAGTGGAGACCCAGAGGCTGTTCTTTGATTTTAAAGGAATCTCAGCCTTTTAAAATCCTTCATAGAGCTCCTCAGTCATGTCTTGTCCCCCCATACACGCCACTGCAGTGGTGTGCTTTACTTGTGCCAGGTATGACACAGCATCTGCACTTCCCAGCACTCTCAAGATGCTGTGTCTCCTTCGTGTGAGTGGATGTTCGGATATTTCCTTAAGGTCCTTTTGAGCTCTGCTCAGAGGTAAAGGAAATATCTGAAGTAATGTGCATGATTAACACCCCCTTGTGCTGAGGCACACACATCAGTCTTTCATCCCTATGTCTGATCACCACATCAGAATTTGAACAGAGATTATTGGAAATGCCACTTTATCTGCTCCTTGTTGTAGCTCCAGCCACGTAAACCAGTCAGAAGTGTAGAACAGAGTCAGCTCCAAGTGGCAGTGTGCCCACCTTTTTTTTGTATTGTACATGAAAACTTGCTTTGTGCCATCCTGCAGGGAGGTTCTAGGATAGCAGAAGCAGCTGGTGAGAGAAGAAAATATCCACCCAGAGGCAATGTAAAACTCTCAAGTTAAATATTTTTCCTTCAGCAGTGATGCTTTCTTGCTACCTGTGTATAGTGCAGCAATATAAACAGCTTAGCCCATAATGTTGCCAGTGACTCTGGGATGAGTCTTCATACTTCTGTGATGGTCATAAGGCAACAGAGTCATACGAAGTGGATGGAACAGGGTCAGCTTAAAGAGTTGTTTAAGGATTTAGATTTTTGGCAAACCAAAATTCCAATTGCAAAATGTAACACTAGTGCTTGATAATAGCGAGAAAAAAACCCCACAGCAGCAAAGGAGGATAGAGCATTGTGCATACAAAGCAACATATCTCAATTTTTTTTCACTTATAGTAGAGTTTCACAGTAGATTAAGTATTTTTTTTTTCAAAATATGCATTTGTTCTTTCTCTTTCCATCATGCTAATGACAATTTGATTATTAAAACTCATATTATTTATCACCTTTGCTGACAGAAAGAACTGAAATCTATCCAAAGTCTAATCATTCAAATTCAGAAAAAAACCCCCACAAAATTTCTCCAGGATTTATACTGTCTCAAGTTTGACAGTGACTCTGACTGAGTTTAAGACAGAAAACAGTAAAAGATACACCTAATTTTGAAACAAGATAATCTTACTAATTCAGCAGAAAAAAAAAATAAATACTGTTTAAAACGACCCACTTATGCAATTTAATAGGTGAGGATCAAGCACCTGGTAGAATTTTTTCATCAGTAATGAAATACAGCAAAGCTATCTTCTCTTCAGAGATGCTGAATTGCAGTACTAAATTAAAATACAGCTTCCATGAAGTGCCAGTGCAAAATTTCTCTCTTTTATGAAAACTATTGTTATTTCATTTCTGAATGTTGCAACAGCCAAAAAACAAACAGTTTGGCTTTAGTTCAAGAAGAGAGCCACCATTGCAGCCCCTCAGGTTGTTGAGAAAGCAAGAAAAAGTGAATTAAAGGCTCTAAAACTGGAGGACAAATGAGTAAGTTATTTATTGTTTAAATCTCATTACTGCTTAATGCATGGGGCTGGAAATAATTGCCTTTCTTCTAGGAGAAATATGTTGTTCTTCCTTTATTTTTCGTGTGGATAAAAATTACAGTTCAGGTGCAATACCATAGCTCACACAAGCTATTAATTATTTACAATAGAGATTAATATGCTGGCATCCTTTATGCTTATGAGAATACAGTGATGAACTCCAAGTATGAGCCTGGACCGAACAAAAATGGCTTAAGTATGTATGTAACAAAGTAACAGATCTATTATGAAGACATCTACCAAAATAATTGATTTATAAAATCTCAGTCATATAAATAATACATACCTTCGAAAAATATGCTAAGAATGTTAAAATCTACAAGTTGTATTTAATTCTTTTACGCAGCCTCAGACACCCCGTAAGAACAGAGTGTAAGGGCAAAGGGCTCTGTTCTGCTGACAGTTAATTCATGTCTATTTGAAATGGTTACAGCCTGGGGGCTGGAGAGGGGTGGAGAAGAAAAGAACACTTCCCTCTGAGCAGCATATCCTTAAATCTGTCCAACTAGCAAAACCAACCCAAGTAAGAACAAAGACAGACTATTTTTCTGTCTGGGCAAGAAGACACTCATCATCTGCATTGTTATATGCACAACCAGGCAGTTTCAGAGCAGTACACTGTACTTAGGAAAATGTTTTGAATTTAGCTTCAAAATCTGCAATGCATCTGAAAAGCACAATTTCACTGTTCTGCACCCCTTTCCTCCTTTGCAATGACACGAGACAAGGACACTTAGGGCTTGAGCTTGTTTCTGCTGATTTGTAGGGTTTCGCATTGAACACCGACCAAAGTTTTCTGGCTACTTACCCACTCTTCCTCATCATACTCAGAATGATGAGGTATAGAGTCCTGCCTCTTAATCTGAGAAGGATGCTCCTGGTGCTGTGCATCAGCCCCTTCTTCCTCACTGTTTCTAGGCACAGCTGGTTTCTTGAGGACACAGCCAGGCCGGGCTGTGTACAGTGCTAAAAGGGCACTTCTGACCAGCTGGTCCTTGAATGCGTGCACAAATAACTCCGTCTAGGAAAAAACCCAAACAAATGAAGAGGTTAGACCAGAGAATGCAGTACTGCAGCAAAGGTGTATAACGCTGAATTACCCTTAGGCAGAGTGGGTATTTGTTTCAGGCCTGCCTGGGAGGCAGAAAACAAAGTAGGCCAACAAATAATGAGGAACATTTCAAGGGTTTTAGAGATAGCATCACATTTTACAATCCCAGTGCTCTAAGGATTAACATAAGAGTACATTATCTATCACAGAAACCATCGTATCTTTTCACGTTTTACTCAAATTCCAAATTTCGCTTCAGAGGCAAGCCTCAACAAGAACCACTTCCAAGATTAACCAACCATAGTGTAGTAATTTCTGAATAAGTGTTGGATAAAACAGAATTAACCAGTTTAATCATCTCCCTAAATAAAACCCACCACTCTACACTGTTGTAACAGCAGTATCTGCAAAAGCAGTGTTTCCAGAGATAAATTTCATTACCTGTAGGTATCAACCCAGATACCAGGGTAGGTGACTCCTCATTTCAAGCTTGACTTTATATACATTTTTTAATGAAAGGAAACTCTGAAGTAGTTTCCTCAGGTCTTCTTAAGATGCTAGTCAATCTCTGTATAATTTTCCTGTGTTGGCTGTTACAACTGGAATTCTACCAAATTTTTAAAATCCTTCAATCTCCCTGCATTATTCATCTCCCTTCCACCTCAACAAGGAAAGTAAAATGCTTCTTGCATATGGGCTTCACCATGTCCAGATTGTGACCAAGCAACAGCACTTGCTGTTGCCACCAGTGTGCCACACGTGCCCATCTCCTGTGTCTCAAACGTGGGGCCCCATCTCCCCTGGGAGACTTGGCTTATTCAATCCATCAGCAGGCAGTACCCATGGAACAGGAGCAGATGAGGTGCAAGGATGTTTCCTTTCACTACAGGGAGTAACGACTAACAAAGCCACGCTGACAGCTTGGGAGAGTTCCCAAGTTCGGTTACTTCAACAATATTGAACAGAGCTCATCTATCAGAGCAGGGAGAGAGGACACACCCTGCTGCCACAGCATATCCCACACATCCCACCCAGAGCTCCCTCCCCAGACAGAAGTCCTGATCTGCAGGGAATGCCGAAAATTTCTGTCACAGCACAATTATTTGAATTTATTTATCCCAGCTCAGTGGGATTTAGTTCCCTTCCTATTTTCCCAGAACATAGTGGATTGCCATGTGCAGGCAGATCCAGGTGCTGAAGTGCCTTTGTGCACACAATCTTAATTAAACAGGGATGTGGGAAGGTATGTAGATAAGAGTCAGAGGATCCAGCCTAAACAAGCAGGAAATGCTAGAAATAAAGGTTGCCTAGCCAAGATTCATTCAGCCCTTATGTGCAGCTTATGCAAAAGCTAGAGAAAAAGTAGCATAAAAGCCCAAACCAAGCAAGTTTCAAGTGTCAGCATCTCCTTGGAACTCCTGAGAAGGCTCCTGGAAGCCTTTCTCCCAGTTTCTGCACTTCTATTCTTATCCTATCCCTTTTTCATACTACCTGTTCCTCTTTCATATACATCCACTCCTACTCAACTTCTTTTTCTTGCCTTCCTGTCTCAGTACCCTCTCAAAAGTCTACAGATATTTAAGACAAAAAAGCTTTTAAAAATTGATGGTTTTCTTAAGGCCCCAGCTGGTGGATTAGGTACTTGAATGACAAGTTTCTGCTTTTTCCCATTTTCATTATGTTTAGGAAAAAATATTTTCTGAATGGTTGCATGTGGAAAGGTTGAAAACTTTTACTGCAAATAAATGTCTACAGTTTTAAAAAGAAGAACCTCAGACATATCTAAGATAAATTATTAATTTTTTTAAACCTGACTTGGGATTCTTTAGACTTGGCAACACTACTCATCTCCCTGGCAATTTTACCAGATCCATTCCTTCTCCTCCTCACCACCCTTGATGCCTGAGGGAAAGGGTGTTTATTAACAGTTTTCTTATCTGCAGCCCCTCAGGACTGTCTCCTCACAGTCCTGCATTGCTCTGCAGGAGAATTTCGGTTTTCTACATTTCCAAACTCCAGATGGTGCATGCTTGGAGAATTAATTAGTCTTTGGGGAATAGTGCTATCAAACCCTACCATTCTTTGCCTTACCATGGCAAATTAAGATTTGAGGGGTTGTGTGGTAACAGCAAAGCTCCTCTTCAAGACTCTTCTACAGTTCCATATCAAGAGACTTGAAACTCCATTACTTACCTGTCCTTAAAAACAGCAATATCATGGTTTTGCTGAGGTTTCATACCTATTTTCCCCACAATATCTGTTTGATATCTTTTCAGGTCTCCAGATCAGGCATGGCAGACTCAAAAAAAGCTTCAAATTTCAGAAAATTGTGAGTCTTGGATAACTCAATGTAAAGAATATCCACTGTGACTGCAATGTATATTAGGTAATGATCCAAAAAGTTTCAGTAATATAATGGAATAGAAATATTTTATAGGGAAAATTAATTTTTAAAAGAAAATCAGTACAGAATTGAGACTCCATTTTTTCATGCAGAAACTAAAATGATTCTGTAATTAAATTCCATTCAGGGATCCCATTGGTTTAACAACAGTCTATATTTTAACCTCATTTTCTAACAGCTCAGTACAGCTAAATTTGCAGAACGTCACTATTTATGAAATTGCATTGAAATCACAAAACTAGTCTATACAAAGAAATGAAAACTTTGCAAATTTTTTAGATACTCTACTAAAGAATATTTCTGCAAACAAAGATAGGCAGAGCTGGAAAATGAATTTATCAAGCCTTCTGCAAGCTGCAAATGCTGATACACTTGTTGACAGCTAAAGGCCTCCTTAATCAATTAACAAAAAGTGATGATAAAAGGTTAGTCACAGGAAAACACTAGAGTAAATTGCAAATTATATATGGAAAAGTAAAACCATGCTTAATATGAGAAAATAAGTTCCATTTAAGAAGCTGCAATGGAATTATTTAATTTAATTTTATACTTTCAATCCATGCAGCCAGTCCTTCCATTTCCAACATGAACACTTAAATGTAATTCACATTGTTGATAGCTCAGATTTACTCACTGCTACCTAATAATTATAGGAAGAATTATTATATATATATATATATATATATATATATATATATATATATATATATATATATATATATATATATATCAAGAGATATGCTTTTTAATAAACTTGCAGAATTTAATCACCAGGCAAATCATTTTTATGACTTCTTCAAACAACTGTTTAATTTCTAAATTTCTATCAAGTTAAAAACATAAGAGCATTTATTTTTTACGTATTAAAAGTATAGGAAACATGGAGTAGCAGAAGCACTACATATGCCTCAGGAATACAAGTAGGCATCATGTAATTATGTTCTGCAGAGCATGTGTTACTCCATCCTAAATATAAGCAGGAACACTCTAATAGTCTTGGTTTTTCAGTACTGTACCAGATTATACAGACAGATTATTTTAAGAACATCAGTATAAGTCTTTTGAATTAACTATGAGGGACCAAATTTCAGTAATGTGTGGGGTCACTGAGTTTAGGGCTTTGAAATGGTATTTCTCTTCCCTGAAGTTGTCTCTTGGTCTTTCCTCCCCATCTCTCTTCTCTTTATATGCAGCTGTCCCACCACACTTGCCTCCTCAACAATCCACCCAATTTCTCCATTATCTATCTTTTCCTAAGGGTAAATTTGGTAATAGACAGGGAAGCAGGTATTGAACCACTCCTGGTGCACTTGTTCAGACAACTGGATTAATCTCTTCCAAGCAAACGTGCAGGCTAGACAGACATCCATGGAGTACATTGGGTGAGACTCCTGGCAACCTGAGCTCATGTACTAACAGCAATTTAATCCTGGCCCTGAAAAGTTGAAATGAACATGCACAACTAAGTCACCAGCTATAAATGTAAAATATCTATGACTTTTTTCAAACTGAACGAATAATCTTTTTTTTTGGTCCTTTTCTATAGCCAGAGTCTCTAGCGGGCCATAGTTCAAGCAGTGTTTCAGTACCACGGCTCCCTGCAGTCCCTCTGAAATCATCCCCTCCTCCTGCCCAGAGGCAAATGTCCAGAGCAAACACACACATTCCTTAGCAACCAGTCTTTGGATCTTCAGAACAAACACTTCTTTGATTTGCTTTACCTGTGCGTACAGAATTCTTTGAACTAACCACTAACAGGGCAGTTCCACTCGTTCTATGCACAGCTAAAAGTGCCCTCCTGCATGCACAGGTACATTGTAATTGTTACAACCCCCCTCCCTAAATTCCTCTGTTTCATTTCCAGGCTGAATTCTGCTTTCTTCCATTATCTCTGACATTGACAGTGACTCCAGTGTCCTCTGAGCTACTGTGGATTTACACATCTGCAACTGAGGGCAAGGTTTCTCTCCCCCATGGCTCCTCTGCAATGCCTTCACAGCAAGTGGCTGAGCTCAATATTCAGATTTGAGACTCTCCCATTGAATAAGGAACTGCTGGGATAATGGTGCTCAACACACCACAAGGAATGTCACTTCCCAACAGCTGAAAATATATTGAAATGGTTATTGATTGTGTTATTAAGCCATACTGGGGTCATGTCACTGAAGGGGTTGCCACATGGAGCAATGGGAAACTTCACAACTTCTCAGCTCATAGCTTAAGTGTTTCATATTTTTATAGGGTAACATATGCTGGGAAGTACTACAGGCTGCAGCTAATCTCCATTATCAGTCTGTGAGACAGGCAGCAAATATTATCTTCCTTAATTTAGACCTAAAGGAACCAAGATGAGGAAGAGCCTACAGCTACAGATGGATACAATAGGAGAAAGAGAATTAAAATCCAAGATCTCCTGGAGCCAAAGTCCCAGCTTCTCCTTCCGGGCTGCATCACCATTTCTGATCATGCTAATAATGACCATTCTGATCATTCTAAGCCTTATACACAAACCTGGCTTAAACTACCTCCCATAAGCAACAGCTTGAAATATAACAGAAAGAGAATAAAAATAATGATTTCTCATACCACAAAATTATTTACAAATTTTGATATTTTTATAAACTCCAGTATATAGCCACTACAGGATAAAGAAGATACATGAAATTAAGTTAATTACACTATTAAATAAAAGCAATATTAATAGATTTAATTAGTTTTCTATATGGAAAGCCTACAGAAATACTAAATAACATTATTTTTTCTAATAACACCATTTTTGATGCTTTTTTTAAGCTGAGCTTATTGAACATTTCCTGATGTTGTGAAAGACAATTTATGCAGAAATCCCCCCTTTCCCCCAGCAGTTAGAGAGATCTGGTTATTCCACTTCCCACTGCAGTGAAGATTTCAATCTTACTTTTTCTGAAAGCATCTTTAAAGAATTCTTCAAGCTGTCTGGAGAACGTTGGCTTGCAGAGCTAAGCAGCAGGTCTGCATGGCTTGATATGAGAGGTTGCAGATGATTGATGTTGCTGAGAACTTCTTTTGCCTTGGCTGTGTTTTCAGGTGAATAGTAAATACACTGGTATCCAGTACTGTGATAACAGAGAGTCACATAAAGTCAAATTAATTTCTGCCATTAACAGCAATGCTTATGGTACTTAAAAAAAAAAAAAAAAGCCAAAGGCCTGAACTTTATAGATACCACTGAAAAGCTCCTGCCACTGCCTTTAAGAGTAAAACCAAACCTTTCCTTGAAAAGTAGCATAAAACAGATTGCTCACCACCACATGCTCCAAGTAGTACAGTACAAAATTCCTTTGAGTGACTGAACATAAAACCCCCACATTTTTATGTATTTCTTTTAAACACTGTAATTCTAGAGATAGAAAAATGTTTGGAAAAGTCAGGTAATAGTACCAAAGAGCGTAAGGCTCCTTATTTTTCCAACTGAACTCCCCAACAGAGTACTTAACTACTTCACTAAGTCTTTCAAAATGGGCCATTAATGTTTAATTGATCAGTGGCCCACACTGTGTTTTGATTAGCCTCATTGATGTCCAGGCAGTGATGACAAATAGAGTTATCTCCAATAAAAAGCAGGTGCCTGATTTGCAAGAATAGACACAGCAATGGGGTGTGGGAGTTAATTACTTCAAAACTTCCTACTTTCATCTGTTCAAACTACTGCAATTCTTTTGCAGGACTTCTTCTTCTATCCCTTTTTCCTCTTCCCCCCTTACTAATTATGCAATATCCTCTTACACCATTATTCCCAAACACCATTTCAGACAGCATGCACACACCCACTGGCTCTTGCTGTTGTGCACAGCTCCTCACCTGAACCTCTTGTACATAACTCTACCTTTTATAAAGCCTTGCTTCAGTCTTTCAGAGAAAATAACCAAAATCTTTTGTAGCTTCAGATTAACAGATTAAAAACAGAAACCAAGCACCTGCTGGCACATCACCAATGCCAGAGGAATGTACATACTACTGCCAGCTGTTTCGGTTTGTATCTCGCTTCTCTCCTCTTGTGCTTTTTCAACACAAGTACTTCAGTCCCTTCAACCCTTTCACCACTGCTTTCTTCCTTAATTTATCATACCAATACCCAAATATTGACACTTGTGTAACCCTCTGAACTTCATGCACTGCGCTTCATTTCAGCCTTTTTTCCAGATCTCTTCACTCCCCCACTTCCCCTTCAAATCTATTAAATGACTTCCAGTTCCTTCTCATTAGTCTCCTATGAATTAGAAATTAATGGGCCCCTTCCAATTCAGCATTTTCTGTGATTTTGGCTAATAAAGATAGCTTCAAGCAGTCTTAAAATTAAAGCACTGGCTTACATATTTTGCTGAGTTACAGTCCCAAATTCCCCAATACCCATCCTATTTTTCTGTCTTTCACCGCTGTCTTAATTTCTAGATAAAACTCTTTGTAGAGGCAGTCAGGATGAATGACATCTAAGTGAGCAAAGCTCAGCCATGCTACCAGCCACATCTAAATTACAATGCATTTCCAATTTACACGAGCTACAAGACTCGTGCCTAATGAAGAAGCCATAATTCTGAGTATTTCAGCAAAATTAATCATATAAACTTTCTTCCCTAATGATTAAGGAAAAAAAAAAGTCTCTGTCCCTCTAAGTAATGAGGAAACTGCCACAGTTCTACCTTCGAGGTGGTCACACTGTTAATGAGATGGACTTCTAGAGTCAGACCTAGCACTACATTCACTGGAACACTCAAGCTACCAGGCTCAGTAGACAGGGCAGGGACAAAGAGTAA
The DNA here is from genome assembly GCF_963662255.1 of Cinclus cinclus. Lineage (NCBI taxonomy): Eukaryota > Metazoa > Chordata > Aves > Passeriformes > Cinclidae > Cinclus > Cinclus cinclus. Next base: position 63,460,654 of record NC_085050.1, on the reverse strand, counting down.
CAGTCTGTGTTAATTGCAGTGAAGACATAGTCTTAAAAGTCTTGATATTTCTCTAACTCCCCATCAGGCTTCTCCCTCCCTTTATCAAACAGTCTTTTTTGCAAGCTGAAACTGGCTAATGCTGTTATCGAGCTCACCATGCACATACTCCTTTCTGGGATTTCCCTCAGTCTTTAAATCCCAGATAATTTTCACTGATCTCCACAGCTCTAAGCTTCACCGAATATTTCAGCAGAAAAGCTACAGACACCACTGTAAGAAAGAGGGAAGAGCGACACTAAAGATGTGGGCAGCTCTCATTGCAATAAAGTAAACCATAGCTTTTAACTAAAGGAATTAGTGAAGAGAGAATGACTATTCAGAATGAAATGTACTACCAGACTTCATTATTTGGCTAATCTAAATATTTCCAGAACCCCAGAAAGCATGACACAACTTCAAATATTTTGTTTCGCTCATAATTGGAGGGCAACTTCCTCCATTGCCCTAGGAAAATGTGTAATTATTTTCCAGAAACAACACATTGGGAGTATTTGAAGTTTCTGTTGTCTTCATGCTGTTGCATCTATGACTAGCTGAGGTCCTTACCATCATTGAAAAGACATTACTAATTACAAGACAGTGACATTCCCTTATCTACAACTGCTTTTAAAGCTGTCTGCTGCATATAGCTCTGGTGTGAAAGTACTATTAGTTAGAATAAGCAGTTGCCAACAGAAATTTTTCACAGGTGTCCTAAGGCACAAACTAGATGAAAAGATGAAACTTTTGTATTAGGGTAAAGGCCATATGGGTAGGTCCAGTGCAGAATATCAGCAGCATAATGAAAACCTACCTCTGATATGTAAATTATGATTCATGTATCTTTTGAAAAACTGTATAATAATGCCTTCTGGGTTAAGTTCCAAAGCTTTCACTAAGCATATAAAACCACATTTATCATTTCCATATATTGGCAACATCATTAAATATGAACACATGATGGTCAGTGGTCATTTCACTTTTAAAATTGCTTTAAGGAAACTTTTGTGTAATTTGATGTCTTGGGGATGGTTTATATCCCACATCCATTTTTAGTTTTGTTTTTATTTTGCATACGGAATACTCACTGCCTCCACTGTCTCTAGGAATATCATGATGGTTGAGGGACAGCCTGGGATCCTGCAGGGCTTGAGGGCCAGGGGCTGCTCTTTCTTCTGCTGGAGGGATGGAAAAGCTGCCATACGGCATGGTGCCTCTGACTGGGAATCCTGTTGCCCTATGGTTTTTGACTGTTTCTTCCTTTTCTTTTTCCTTCAGCACCATGACTGGGGCTTGCTGGCTTGTTTGGGAGCCCAGAGCAGCTGCATGCTGCTCCAGGAGCCAGAGCTCTCCCAACCAGGCCATCCCCCCTGCTTGGTGGCCCAACCCCAGGACCAGCCATTGCTGGTGAGCTATCCAAGGGAGCCATTCCCCGGCCAGCCCTGCTGTTTTCTGCCGCTGCTTTGGGATTTTTGTTATACTTCAACCCAACACTCCACTCCCGCAGCTCCTCACACAGCTTTGGGGCTTTTTCTACAGTTTGTTTGCTACCTGAGGTGTGCTTGACTCTGCTGTCCCTGCTGCACTCCATTAGATGACCTGGAGGGGCAGAGATCAGCTCCTTCCCATGGCTGTGCCAAGCAAAGCCCCTTCTCTCCCATGGACACTGAGATCAGCTCCTTCCCATGGCTGTGCCAAGCAAAGCCCCTTCTCTCCCATGGACACTGAGACCAGCTCCTTCCCATGGCTGTGCCAAGCAAAGCCCCTTCTCTCCCATGGACACTGAGACCAGCTCCTTCCCATGGCTGTGCCAAGCAAAGCCCCTTCTCTCCCATGGACACTGAGACCAGCTCCTTCCCATGGCTGTGCCAAGCAAAGCCCCTTCTCTCCCATGGACACTGAGACCAGCTCCTTCCCATGGCTGTGCCAAGCAAAGCCCCTTCTCTCTCATGGACACTGAGACCAGCTCCTTCCCATGGCTGTGCCAAGCAAAGCCCCTTCTCTCCCAGGGACACTGAGATCAGCTCCTTCCCATGGCTGTGCCAAGCAAAGCCCCTTCTCTCCTCCCTCCCTCCCACCAGATCCGCCCTCACCGTGTGGGGAGCGGCGGCCGAGCCCGCGCCACAGCGCCCCCTGCAGGCGTGGAGGACTCATCGCCCCCACCCTGCCTGGCCAGGAGCCAGCAGCGCCCCCTGCCGGCTGTGCCTGGAACTGCACCCAGGGGAAAGCACCCGACAGCCCAGAGGAGCAATGGGTGCCTTCTGGTTCTGGTTCGGTTCTGTTATTCCTTTTCCCATTTCTGCACCTGAAAGCCCTGCAAATTCAAAGTTATAATAATATGGAGGGAAGGGCGTCACACTTTGCAGACACCTGTCTCTCAAACCAAGACATTTGAATACATGTTTCATTGGCTACATTTTAAATTCTAGATTAACAAAGTTTTTTGCCTGAGAATAAATAATGCAATATGGTAAATTTCTAACTTATAACGAATCTCTGAGCTACTCCACTCCCGCTGTTAACTGCGTAATTTCTGTCACTTAGTTAAATTGTCACCATCTGGGACTGGCTTAAAATCTTCCAACGATGAACATTTGACCTCCTATTTTTCACAGCCAAACTCACAGACATTAGCATCAGAATACATTTAAAGCACAGACAGCAAGTGTATCTACCCCTTGATAACTTAAATTTTATGTACATTACTCAAGACAACAATTCCGTGGCTTACTTATGGATCACATGTATTTTGTCTAAAATGAGAACTTATGATCAAAAATAAATTGCTACATAAAAAACCCTGGATAATTCACAGTCTCAGGAAATAAAACTAAACCAGATGATCAGAGCTGAGGTTATAAAAAATACTTGAAAGAAACTAGAAGTTTGAATTTCTTTTGTTTTTTTATCTCCTTAAAATTCCCTTGCCAACTTGGAAATTCTAACTTGGAATATGAAGATAATGGAATGATGCTATTAGTTCTGTCTATGATGATCCACAAATCCTTATCTTGAGGCAAATGGCTAAGGCTGTATGCACAGAACATGTCCTGCTGCTCCTCTATTTTTCTTCATTCCTAACTCCATGAAGTCAAATCTCTCTCACACACATGTATACATGCAAAAAATAGGGCAAAATGAGCAAAGAATATAATGAAAACATTAGGCACGACAGGCATTTAATTTGAGAATAAAGGTTACAATTAGATCCAACACAGATCTTTATTATTTCAGTATCTCTGGGACTTTCTGTGAAATGGTACCGTTTCTGATTCCTCAGAAAATGGAAATGGGTTGAAGGCCACAAAATTCAGCCAAGAGGAACACAGAATACTGCAACATTAATAAAATCTCTGGTTACCAAGCAAGTATGTTACTGAAGGAGCGCAGCTCATATCTTTACTACAATTCTAGGCTTCAAACAGAAATAGTCTTTTTAGACTGTTCAAACCCAAATGAAATTATAGGTCTGGGGAGAAAAGAAAGCCTAACAGAAAATCCTTTTCAGTAGTGTTCCAATTTTACCATTTTGTCAATTTAAAACAGGGTAATTTCCAAACAGCTTGCTACAAATCATGTATAAAACCGCAGTGAATCACAGCACCTAATACAGCTTGTGGGACACAGTTTTTCTCGATGGTTAGACCTGGGACATTAAAAAATTTGCAGCCATAAGTTGATGTGTTTTGGTTAAAACAGAGATGATTAAATTAGATTTTAAATAAGAAAAAAAAAGTCCTTTGTGTATCTTGAAAGTGATTTATGAACAATTCAAGCAGTGAGGCATTATATATGGGTATAACTTAGAGAATGTCTGATTTAAATGTTTCTGCACAACTGAGCTGTGAAAACAATCATTTGCTGTGCCATCTAGACTGATGAGAAGACAAGCCCTTCCATTTGCTGGAAGGAGAAATAATCTATATTATCAAGCCAAAAAAGACTGCATTTGAACAACTGACTGACTTTCTCTTATACACAGAAATAGGAAAGGAAAAAATGAAAATAACATGCCAATACAGAATAATGAAAAATGTTCTAAAGTAAATGCATATCATATACAGGTAATTAATATTCTGCACTTATTTACCATACTTTAATATAATATTTCAGTCACTAATGTAAATGCTATCATGCCTAAACAAAATTTTTAAAAATTATCAATTATTCATACTCATCTTAGGAAATTCACTACTTACTATTAAAGGGACACACATACTAGAGCCATGCCTCATAGACTTGACTGATTTTTATAGTGGAAGGGCCTTCGATCTGTCTTTTTGGTGCAGATGAAGAATAGTATTTGAATGGGTTATAAAGCAATGGAATGGGCTTCAGATCACATATCTGAAAGTTCTATATTTTTCACCTAAAAGAAAAGCCTTTCTTGCTTTTATTTCAGACCTTTTTTTAATATGCCTTTTTAAAAAAATTGAATATGACCTTCCTGATGGTAATAAATGAGAGATGAATTGCAAAAACACTGGATTTCTTGTTAATATGTTTATACAGGGCTTTCCCTTTGTGTCTGCACAAAGATGCGTATTGTGTAATAGAAAACATGCCAGAATTATCTTCAGACACACATTTTTCAGATTCTTCTCTTTGATAAACTTTCACAAAACATATGTGTCAGTCTTGTTTTTGTTTGGCAGCTGCAAATGCTACCAGATAGCAGTTCCTCTTGTCTGTTAATTCCACAAGTCTAAGATTGAGAAAGAAATATTTTGCAATATGCTGACACTGCTGAATATTTTGATAAACTGTTCTAATAATCAGACTGAAGGTCAAAGAGGTGCAAGGCATTCTGTCACAGCTTGAAAGCTATCAGGGTTGCCTGAGAACTAATCTCTTCCCACATCTTGCTCTAGGTCTTCAGCTCAGTTAGCCTAGAGGAAATGGCTACTGAATCTGCTTTTTTTGTTTGTTTGTTTGTTTGTTCTATATTCTGACTGATTTCTCAAGGTGTCAACTCTTCCTTCCAAAAAAAGTCTTCAGAAAATCTGCCCCCATTGTAAACCAGAAAATTTAAATTTCAAAAGGTGCCCCTGGGGACACTATGTGTCCTCAAGGCATCTTTATGCAGAGAAATAAAGAGGTGCATGCAAAATAACACTGTTGTCACCACAGCAAAAATATCTTCATGATGAGATTGGGAATGGTTCTTTCATGTATTTATTTAAAGCAGACCCCCTCCTGAATATTCATTAAGTGAGATTGTATTGAGAGCTTGCTTACCCCTCTATTTCAACTTACCCATGTTCTTGAAGCTGAAAAACCAAAACGTGGAGTTTTCTCTGAGCTGCCCTCAAAGATAGCAGGAAATATGAATTTTTGGAGGCTTCCTCCTTTCTGCTTTGTGGGAATTCACACACAATTGACCATTTCCCCAGCTCTGGCAAGTGATTAGCTGAAAACTGCAGTGCACTGCTTTCAGTGCTCTAACTTAAGTGTGCTAGCCCGACTCAGGCTCTTTTCTTAGGAAGAGTCTGACAGGACAGTAACATAGCTACTCTAATTATATCATCCTGAAAACAGACTTTTGCTTTTCCAGGAGAGCCCAGAAACACAAAGGAAATTGTCAGAATAAACTTCTTTTACCCTGTACTTAAAAACTGCCAAAACACATGGTGTTTCTGAGGGATGCGGGAAAATCTAAGCAGCAGGGCAAATGTAAGGTGATGTGCTGGCTCTTGAAATAGGCCTGAAACGCCTTCATAGAAGCCACACAAAGCTCTCACCCATCATCTCCTCTCCCCTACTACTGGCAACTAAGAAACATGGGCATTGTCTAGTAATGCTTATGAGATACTGCAATGTGTGTCCTTCCAGAAAGACATTCTCTTCCCTATAAGGAATTTTCTCTTTTCTCCAATAAAGAGAAATCACAGGGAGTAATTTATCTCACAGCTATCCTCCATTTTGGGAAGTTGCACTTTGCCAGCATGGATATGCTGCCGGACTGAGCTAGTGAGAAATGGTTCATTTTCTGAAAGCTGAGTACTGTGAGGAACTGAAATGCTCTTTATATCACATGACTTTAGAGGATTATGTCTATTGTATGATTTATATCGTGTGGCTCTAGTAATAAATTATTATGATAAAAATCCCCAAACCACTATTCCAACTACATTAATCAGGTAGTAAAGGAGCAGATACTTTAAGAAATCTCTTTAGACATTTCCTTCAGCAGAAAACATGCACTTTGTAGGCCTCCATATGAGGGGGATAAGGCTGCCCATACCAGTCTGCTGACATCAGAATACTAACACAAAGTTCATTGATGTGTTTTACATGATCAATGACGTACATGTTTCAATGGCAGATTTCAGCATCAGAGGTGGTCAGGGAAATGAAAGATTTTTGAAGATTTAAAAGAGTTTTTATATTGCGTAGGGCAAGCAAGACCCCCTTAATAATACAGCTTTCAAAGCAACTAGATCTGCTGGATTTTGTTTGATTTTAATATTGATGCCAACTCCTATTCAACATAGAAGTCACCAGCAGATTTGTATAACTTCCCTTTTATTCTTTAAGATGTTGTATCCATGAAACTTCTTCGCACATTGACTATAATGGAATTGATTTTCTGTGTACTATCATGGTAACTTAGATCAGAGTACTTCCTTCCTGAATTCTCTTTGGAATGCTGTGACACTGCAGTTGCAGTTAGCAGCATCAGCTGAAGCACTGAGCAGGCACAACTATGGGTGCTGCCAGTGACAGCTGTGCCTGCTTGAAAATCTTCACAGCTATAGCAACAAACACAAATACATCCAATTTTTAGTTAGGAAAAGATGTAACTAACACTTTTGTTCATGTTCAACGGTGAAAAAAGCATTTGAGCTCCACAGTAAACCGAAACCTTTAAGTTTGATTAGTCTTATTTTGTCATTCTGAAGAATAACAGTAGTTTTTTCCAGTGTACTAAAAATACTTTTTTCTTAGTATACATCCAGGGCTGTCAGGAATAAAGTTGCTACCTTATGCTTAAATATCTTAAATACAGCCTCTGTATTTAAAAATTGTCTACGGGTACATTCCTCTTAGCACAAGAATTGCCAGAGAGATACCTCAATTCTGAACATCAGGTTTTCAAGCACTGATATACCTCCAGCTTCCTGAAATATGAGGAATTAAAAAAAAAAAATCACAGTTTTGAATCATTAAGGTTGCAAAAGACCTGTAAGATCACTGAGTCCAACCTTTGACACAATAACCACCGTATCAACTAAACCATAGCACTGAGTGGCAAGTCCTGTCTTGTCTTGAATACTTCCAGAGATGATGACTCCACCATTTCCCTGGGAAGCCTGCTCCAATTCCCAACAACTCTTTCCATGAAGGAATCCTTCCTGATGTCCAACCTGAACATCCCCTGGCACAGCTTGAGACCATTTCCTGTATTTATTTAAAATTAGCTTTAACATTAAAGTAGATTGTGCTTCAATTTTCAGCAAAGCAGGGAAAATAAAGGAAATATTTTAAACGCAGTGTTGAATCCTACTAGATTTTAATCTTCCATTCATTCAGCAGGATAAACTCTTTCATTACTCAGTGAGCTCACAGCATTTTAATGCAACCTCAACAGTATTTTCCGAGCTACCAGAAAGAAAGAATACTTGCTTTCGTCTTTCTGCCTCAAATTTACTCAGCAGTTTCCGTAGACCACCATTCTTAAATCCTTGGAAATGCGCTGCCGGGGCTCCCACGGTGATAACATCATACAGAGCATCTGGAATGGGAATAGAGAAACACAGACATTTGAACACTCCTATTCCCAAGTCATGGCAGCACTGTGACACCCACTCTACAAAAAGTAATGACAAGTCTATATCATTTCCAGGGAATAATTGATAACCCATGTCCCAAGAAGGCCCAAGAGCTAATCAATCTTTCCATACAGCCACCTGCACACTTTAAAAAGTTCATCTGATTTATGGCTACATCTAAATTATGTACTGCAGTGTAGAACAATATTCCAGCTCTGCAGTTTACAAAGCTGCCAAGTAAATTGGCCCATTGTGTATTTCCCCTTTATTGCCCCTTTCATTATTTAACTTGTTGTTATGTTGAGACACACAAATTCAAGCATTTTAGAGTCAAAAGAGACCATTATGATGGAATAGTCTGACTGAATAATAGAGGCTACAGAATTACAGCTAATGATTCCTGTATCAAGCTTATGTCTCTTGGTTGAGTGAAGGCATCTCTTTGTTTAGGCATCTAATCTTGATTTAAAGATTGCAAGTGACAATGAATTCACTGCATTCCCACAGAAGTCAATCAGACTAGTAAAAATCCCTATTTCTTTTCTAGTTTGAATTTGTTTAGATGTAATGCTAATGTGCTTTCAGATATAGTGGTGCTTAACGCTAAATTGGAGAGCCCTGCTCTATGACATACACTAAGTTTTTATATATGTTTATGAACACAGAGCAAGTCTGTTGTTCTCAGCTGAGAAGCTACCAGAATAGGAAAACAAAAAAAAAAAAAAAAAACATACTACTGAAATTCTTGCTGAGTAAACAAACTGTTGTGTCTTTCTGTATATACCTAATGTCTTATTACATAGGGGATGAATTTTTGTGTGGCTATATGCTTACAGAACTGGAGGTGAAACAATTTTTAAAAGAGCTTGTGATTGACTGTCAATGCAGAGATGAAGCTTTAATTACATCCCACACCACAGTAATTATTTCTTCAAAGTTTAAATTTACATTTACACTAAGTACCTGTTTTGTACCTGTACTTACTGGAGGTACAAAAGTACAGTTTAGAATGCCTAATTCTTAAAATGCATTTCTAAAGGGAACATTACAGTATGTTTTTTGAGAACTGTTTTATTCATCAAGGAAGTTTCCCATGTAAATTAAAATCTAGTCCTTTCCTAAAATAGAACATTTATTGCATTCCGATGATAAATATCCCTAGAAGCAAGAACACTGTACAAATGATTCACAGTTAATGAACTATGCTTTACTTCCCGAGCTGAATCTCAGAACATATTTGCTCAAATTGATTTGAGCTCTAATGAGTTGGTGACTCTTCAATAGCCACTTAAAAGGAGAAGTGACATAATTTCATTAGCCTAAGGTGAGCTTCAAGATTCTTAAATAGCCCATTCTTACAGTTCTTAATACAGATTTATCCATAATACATATTCTTCAGCTATTAGAGTTCCATTGGTACTTGACAATAAGGAGTTCTATTGTTTAAAACAGAAGTGGCTTGAAATCAAGATAAGAGATGAACACATCAGGGCTCTGAATATGTTTAGAGATAACTCATGAAATGACAGGAAAACATTTAAAAGACTAAACCCTGATTCTGACTGTTTTAAGAACAGACATGGCCCTGTTAATAGTTACTTTGGGGGGGGGGGATTTATCCAGAAGGGAGCCTTTATTCAGCCTGTGGTCTCTTCTTAGCATGGTTCAGGAGCAGCTGTCTGAGACAGAAACACCCAGCACAGCTGAGCACCTGCCTCACACAACCTACATGGGAGAGTGAGGAGGGCAAAGGATGAGGAGCAAACATCCACGCCTGGTTGATGGGCACAGGGCAATCTCATTCCCACTTCCCAGAGCAGCAGAGAGCACTGCAAGGCTTGGGAGAAATGCCTTGTGATGTGCTCTACTTACACATCAGTGGAGCTCCTTGTGAAGGACGTGTAGCGTCAGCATCAGGGCACTGCTACAGGGGTGCTCCAGTAACTCATAGCCATCAGGCAAGAGCAGGCTAATGTTACCCCTCTGCAGTGAAGACAGAGCTTAAAATGCAGCAGAGCTCCACAGGAGCTGTAACTTACTGTCAATAACAGCTCAATCCCAATTTTGAGTCAACCTGCTTGCCTCCACACGAGGCAGCCAGTGTCTCAAACTGGCCAGATGCAAAATAAAAATCACTTGAGTTCACCAAATCTATTTAAAACAAGCACATATTGTAAACAGGAACAAAAGCAAAGCTATGTCAATATATAGATTTAAGCTCTCTAGTATGATGAGCAGAGCACAATGTGGTCTTTATCAAATTGAATAGGGATACCATTGACCCACAGGGAAATAGTATTTTTCTTAAAGCTGTTCCTGCTGAAAGTTTAAGCACACTTTGTCTTCCATGTCAGTACCCAATAACAACCCAAGTCAAAGTTCAGGAAAAGTAAACCTGCTGTTATGTATGTCAAACACACAAAAAAACCACATACCAATGTCTATATATAATAGATGGGATTAAAGCCTATCTTGCATTCCCAAAATTAAGATATCCGATAGCGTAAGGGTTAATGACTGCTCTACAGATCATTAGCTTGTTTAAATGACACCTTCATGAATTTTTATTCTCCTCCTTCCAATGTCATTCTCCTGGTTATATTCCAGGTGTCCTTTGATATATGCCAAGCAAAGCATGAGCTGAGAAAGACCAACTTAATACAGAAGTGCTGCCTACTCCAGATGGATTAGCAATTGTTAGAAACTGTTCATTCTGTATATATCTAATACAAGACGTAGTGAACATTAGTTAAGTTAAAGAGGCAGAGTTTTATAATTTAAAGATCCAAATTTAGAAGACAACTAGAAAAATTCTAACATTTATCTCTTTCTGTACCCTTTTTGATAATGGATTAACAATGTGCCCCTAGCAAAATGGTTTTAGAGAAGAAAGAAGAAAATTCATAAAAAACCAAAACAGAACTCCAGTACTGTAAAAGTTGGGGCTTTTTATTTAGCAAGTAGACATACAGTGTCCTGTTCACAAAGAGGTTTCCTTGAAAAGATATAATATTAAGCTTCTGGTCACCATTACAAACCTAAAAATGTTTTTGAGTTAATCAGCTTCAAAACATTAAATTAAAATATCTTCTACCACATTATGTCACTATAAATCCCCATCGTGTTGAAATGTTTGGAGGCCCAGTTTTTTTGTGAAAAAAATAACAAAACATTGAACCTAACAGATAATTGGAAGTCCTTCTGTTCCAGCTTGGAGGTGGATGAACATCAGCCTCACACAGTATAAAACAGGAGTTTTACCATTATTTGTACTTACTGTATTACAATCTTAGATGCAGAGTGTATTAATAAGGCAAAAACTTTACCGAATGCAATTTCTATGTTTGTAGTGACAGCAAATTTAACAGATCTCAATTTATCAACAAATTACTCACTGTGCCATGATTTGGTCATATATATGTATCAGTACAATCTTTGATCTGTGTAATGGAAGATGCTAAAATCATATGCAAGCAGCAAGAACAGAATTCTGTGTTGAAACACAGATGATGTTACAGAACTTATCTCCCTTTCCAGGACACATTGGAAGTTTGCAGCATTTTCAGCATAATCAATGAGATGTTTTCACTTAACACGGAGTAAGTGCTTACATGGGGTAGGTGGGCATGACAGGGTAGCATTGCATAAGTTGTTTTAGAGTCAGTCCATTCTGGTCTCACTGTAACTTCCTAAGACATAGGATAAATTAAGTTTAGAAGTAATAATGTCCTTTATGGAACCATGTAACTCCCATGACCTGGGCTAGTGAGCTCTTCCCAGCAATCTCTGGGAGGAAAAGTACTGTATTGTGCTCTAGCACTATCTCTAGTGAAACTCTGGGGGGTGGGGTGAGAAGAAAAGCCACCTTAAAACAAGAGCATTAAGTTTGGCTTTTAGAGGATTATGGACCACAATGAAAAATTAAGTGGGTGCCTGAGAAGGATGTGAATCTTCCTGAGCACTCTGCAGTGTGTCACTACAAATCATTACAGTATTAGTTCTGCACTGCTACAGCAGAATATCTTTAACCATGCATAGGTTACCAGTATATTTCAGTGAGCATATATTCTGCATTTACTTATTTGCTTGAAGTGTCATAGGAGCAAAATGAGCACATCTCTGCAATCTATTTTTAGAAAGGAACTTAGAAGAAATTTAGTTAACCACCACTTAGTTTTCCAAGTGCAGTAAATGTCCATAACTTGTCACATCAGAAGACAAGGCAGAGAAATTCCTTGCATAGCTTTAACTCTGAACCTGATTTCTAAATTTCAGTGTAACTGTAATTCATAGCATACTTTTTCATACTTGGGGAATTTTTTTACCTTTCAATCGAGGACTATGCACATGCATTCTTTGCAGATGAAGATTTATTGGGATGAATTCTAGTGTTTTTTCTCCTTTGCTACAGCTTGACTTAAAGGAAGAACCTGAAAAACAAAAGTTTAAAGAATCATTGTCTTAAGCACCCAGATGTGTTTGTAGTCCTTTTAAAGTGAGGATGATACTTTTATGTCAGGAGCCATCTATAATTTAATATTAATATGTAATTGTATATTACGAGTTGAAAGGCTCACTATCTGAGTCTCAGCATGTATCCACACTGGAAACAACAAAACAGCTTTTAATTCACAGAACAATCCAATTTTTTATTCTAGGAGATATATACCTTTCCCTGCTGTCCGAAATCAGTCTGCAGCCTGCTGGAGAAAATGTAGCAGTTAATGTTCATTTTGTTTATTCTGTGCTAAAACCACAAGGGTAGAGAGCTATGATGGCATTTTATTTTTCCAAGTAACATCTTTTTCTTCAAACAAAAGTATTACATTGAATAGGCTATGCATTTTTCCTAGAAAGTTCAAATAAAGAAACACAAACTATCTTAAGGAAAGCTATATAATTATTAGTTCTCAGGAGGCGTGATGCCTTGGACAAACAACAACAAAAAAGATGAATATGGCTGCATATTTCAAAAGTAGAAGATTATGAATAGTTTTATGGAGAGTAAAGGAATATAATTAAAATCTGACAGTATGAAAATATAATTTACCTGAATATATTTGATACAGAGTCTGTAAAAAATAAAAGGTTGTAGAAGGAAAGAGAGGTGGTCTTGTCTTCTAACTCAGGCAGCCGAACAGTTACCTAAGCCATGTTTTTGACACCCTATCATTTTGCCAGTTATTAATTAGAACTAAAAATTCCTCTCATTCAGGCAGAATTTAAAAATAAATTTTGTCAAGGCTCAGCCTTTTTTTTTTTTGAAGCAAACACTAAAAGATAAAGGAAATATTTTAAATGTTTATTTGCTTGGGCTTTTTTTTTGCTTGCTCAGACAAGACTTGCTAGCATTTATCTGTTGAAACTGCCATCGTTTCCAGCAGAACTAAGCACTGAGCCAGCACAAACCACTCTGCCAGAGGGCACCAATGATGCTCCAGACCAGCCAAGCCTGCTTAGGTTGCTCCCTAAGTTTATGAACTTAAAATAATAATCTAAGGCAGATGAAGAGCAAAGATAGGAAGAAAAGCAATTTACAAAAAGTTTACAAAAATTTACAAAATTTCAGATTAGAGAGTAAACTTGCAGATGCAGATTGAAATCAGCAGCTGTTGATGATGCAGTGTGAAGCTTTCTGAAAAACACAATTAATTAGGGGGATAGTCAAGGCAACTCAAACTATCAGAAAATAAAATAGAATAGTGCAGGGAAGGAGACTATAAGTAATTTGGAAAGAGAACAGAAAGGGGGTGCATTATTTGTGAGAATTCAGCCAAGACCAAGTTCAAATCTTAAGGAATGATAACTGGACAAGAATAACCTGAGACAAGGAAACTGGCTGAACAAGGGGAGCATAATATGACAGCAGATGAAAAGGACCAGGTGAAGAAGAGTAGGAGAGAGAAGAGACTGCTCTCAGGAGTACACTTCTGCCCCGAGCACGAGCACAAGACATGCAGCATTGCTGAGCTGTGTGTTTCTTTTTTTCAGGGAAGACCTGTAAAACAGGTATCCCTTCCCACCCAGTGGCAAAAAATTACTGGATAAGGACCACCCAGCTGCTATCAGTTACTAGATTTGCTCAGGTATGAGATCCATGCAGTGGAATTAACATCTCAAACTGCATTTACCAATAGCTTCCATACCATTAAAATGACTTTAAGTATAGTTTGTTTTTAAGTAACTTGTTTAGTTTTATTTAAGAACTAAGAAAAATAAATTACATTCCCTCAATTAAAATAGTTCTTGTTATTACTGTTGCAAAATCAAACTCTTCAAACTTAGGAAATACCAGTTGCAGAAAGATGCAACTTTCATTTGACATCCACCTGAAGAACTGTGAATAGGGCTTCAATGATGTATCACGTATCAGCTTTCACCAGTTCACTGAATGTTCAGTATCTTCGCTGCTCATTTTAGAAGCAGTGATTCAGTATCTTGCTTCCAACTGTTATTTCAGTATCTATTCAGGATTTAAACATGTTGCTCAAATCTCCCTCAAGGTCAAGGTTATTAATTTCCTCAAACCTGTCTATTATATACATGTTAACAGCCTCTAAGGGCTTTACAAATTTTTATAAAATAATTTTAACTGGCTGAGTTATCATTTCAACCATCCTAATGTCAGAGAATAAAGCAACCTAAGCAACGATGCATCAATATTAGATAGGGAAGAACTTGTCCTGCAGAACACTCATTATAATGCAACATCACATTCCATTTTGGAAGCACAGCTTCCACTGGGCTGAAATGCATCCATAAGTACCAAGCATTTCTGCAAAACAACTTTTGTCTAGTGCCAGGCTTCCAAAAAAAGAACACACTAGCCACTTCTCAAGTTTGATTTGCCTACACAGAAACTTTGTGACAGAGGCAGGGATAGTGTCCAGTTTTTGAGAACAATATTCAATTGCCTTAGCCTTGACTGTCTTTTTTTTCCTTCTTCTAGGGCTGGATGAATACTAGATTTTTCAGTATGATGATTGAAACAGAAAGAAAGAAAATTGGGAGGTAAGAGAATTCATTTGGGGATGATTTCAGGTCAAATTGAAGCAAACAAACAAATAATTTTGAAAGTTCCATTCACTCCCAATATCATCAAATCTGTAGTTCAGACTCAGCTGAAATTATTGGGTTTTTTGTTACGTAGCCCTTATATCTTCCTAGAATGTTTCCTCACAATAAGAATCCTTTACATCCTCTAAAATTCTCACCTTACTGAGGATAAAAGTACTTGCCAAAACAACTCAAATTTGAAATAGGCTTAACTTTCTTAAACCTCCATTTTCAATAAATATGCCGCTAAACCAAAATTGCTGTCTAACACCAATGTGGTCTCCTGACACTTCCACAGCAATCTCTTGATTTCAAAATGAAATTAAGTGGTCTCCTTACAGCCTTCTCCACTAAATTCCACAAATAGTTTGGTTGAGTTGAAGTGGGTGTCACTTGAAAAGCCCAACATGAGATTGTGTTGGGGAGCATGAGAATACTTTGGAGAAATATTATTTGCAGTTGCTATCTGCCCTTCTGAACACTGCAACCCAAACTCAGGTCATATTCTAATATGGATAAAGACACCTGTGCTGGCTAAACTGAAAAGCAAAATGGTATTTGACATGCCTTGAAATATGTTGATCTGAGAAGTCTGAATTAAAATTGTGCTCACATCCCTAATCTTAGCAATTTCTATTTCATAAGTACTTGAATTTCAAGAATCTACAAAGTGCTCCCAACATAACTATTTGTACAATTACAGTATTAAGTCAAATATCTGTCTGGCATGCTTTTCTTATCAAAGACTATAATCCTGTGTTTTTAAAATTATAAAATGAACTGTTTATGGAGAAGAAATGGACAAATTTACACCTCGTCATTATTTCTCATTTTTGCTACAATTATTAAGTTGCTTTGTTTTCTAACAAATGCCCCTGCTCTTTTATATGTGCTGGTTCAGTTTCCCAGGTCCACTTTATTTCTCTCATGACCCAGTTAACATAGGTCCTTTAACATGATAAACCCCTTTAGAAAGTCACTTTGCACAATACAAGTCTTGCAGGTTTATGTTTAATAGATTATATTGTCTATTTTTTTAACCTCAAAATGTCCTTTCAATATTTTCCTTCCAGTTATAATTATTACATTAGTTTCTTCATTATCTGTACTTATTGGCTTGCTTGTGACACATTATAGAGCGCTTTCAAAATGTAATTAGCCAAAGACTGAAAACACATACATATATATATTATTTAAAATAGAATCACAGGAAGTGTCACGCTGGGTTACAAAGCAGTCTGCCAAAACTGAAACTGGAATATTCTGATGATGGCAAACAATCATAAATACAAGAAATGACACTTCTGCAAAGAAAATGAAAATTATTATACAACATTCAGTGCAACACACAAGCATTTTTTCCCCAATATTTAAGCAGTTGACCAAACTCCCAAAAAGCTTACTTTCAGTTAGAGACTGGTTTTTCTTCGTACACTAAAATAGGTTTTTTATTTTTCTGTGACCAAGAACACTATCCCAGAGCAATTTGGTAAAAGAAATACCATGCTCAGTCCTATATTAGAATATAATAGCTAAGGGACAGAAGTACAGTTTAAATGGGAGGCAAAGATGTGTCTCACCTAACAAGTGCAACAGATTCATTATACTGAAAGTAAATGCATCCA
This sequence comes from Cinclus cinclus, assembly GCF_963662255.1. Lineage (NCBI taxonomy): Eukaryota > Metazoa > Chordata > Aves > Passeriformes > Cinclidae > Cinclus > Cinclus cinclus. Next base: position 63,444,180 of record NC_085050.1, on the reverse strand, counting down.
GTTATCTATAAGAAAAAAATTATTCTTATTTATGTTAGTTGTATAATGAACCTGATTGTTCCATTTCTCCATATGCAAAATTTTGGTTGGAATATGTAGAAAGCTAGAAGTAATGAAGAAAATACTGAAAATACCTCATAAGTATTTGCCAGTTTTTTTCATATGCTGTCATCACTTCTACCTCTATTTTCACAAATTTTCATAACCATAATGTACCTTTCTCTCAGAAATATTCTAGTGTTAATCTCTGACATGCACTGCTGTGCCTACATACACAAAATTGTGGGAGCAAGGCCACAGTGGGAACATCTAATGGTGAAAGTATAGAGTAAAACAGCATTTGCAAGCAGTAACAGCAGCATGATCATTGAAAACACATCTGAGATGGTGACTGGGAGGACTGGTATCAGAAATCTGCCACCAGCAAGAAAGCAGCAGCAATGAGAAAGCCTTTGCTGTAAGTCAGAGCACACCTGCCCACTTCCTTACAGAATATCTCAAACTGGGCTGGGAGAGACAGAAAGGCTGCCTGTAAACAGAAAACTGATGAAAATACATTGTGATTCAGGAAATTGTTCTGGTAGTCTTGTAAAACAGAAAATAATTAGGTAAGTTCCTTGAATGATCTGTGAACAATCAAAAAAAAAAAAAGAAAAAATCATTTGTTCTGCAGACTTTTCATCATCTTTTTGTGAATAAGAAATTGTACAGGAGGAAAATATCAGCTGTCTTTTCTGCACTTTTGTCACTGATGCTATCTTATTCCACTGGCATGTGGACACTACAATTAGTAGTACAATATAGACCCTGACCACAAGATTCTGTTGGATATTGAGGGAACAAGCTCTCAGTGCATATCAGAATACAAGACCACCATTTCCACATGAAAAAGAGCAAGGCAGCACTTGCTGCTCTTTCTAGATTGAGGATATATTCGCACTGCCCACCCCATATTAATTCTCTGCTTTACTGGCACAACCTGGGCAAAGACAGCTACTACCCTGAGGATATGCATGGAAATCTCACAAGGTTTAACAAGACCAAGTACAAGGTGCTCCACCCGGGTTGGGGCAGCCTCTGATATCAACATAGACTTGGGATGAGCAGATTGAGGACAGCCCTGCCAGAAGGACTCAAGGACGTTGGTGGAGGAGAGGCTGGGCATGACCCAGCTGTGAGCACTCCCAGCCCAGAGAGCCAAACGTGTCCCGGGCTGCATCCAGAGCAGTGTGGGCAGCAGGGCAGGGAGGGGATTCTGCCCCTCTGCTCTGCTGAGAACCCACCTAGAGCACTGCATCCAGCTCTGGGCTCCCACCACAGGCAGCACATGGACCTGTTGGAGTGACTCCAGAGGAATTAATGGAGATGCTTAGAGGGATAGAGCACCTCTCCTATCAACAAAGGGTGAGAGAATTGGAATAGTTCAACCCAGAAAAGGTCAGGCTGACCTAATTGCAACCTTTCAGTACATGGAGGGAGCTTACAAGAAAGCTGGAGCAAGACTATTTACAAGATCGTGTAAACAGGACAAGGGGGAATTGATTCAAACTGAAAGTGTGGAGATTTGGATTAGACATAAGGAAGAAATTTTTTAATGTGAGGGGGGTGAAGGACTGGAATGGGCTGCCTGGAGTAGCTGGGGATGCCCCATTGCTGGAAGCATTCAAGGTCAGGCTGGATGGGAGTTTGAGCCACCTGGTCTAGAGGAAGTTGTTCCTGCATGTGGCAGGAGGGTTGGAACCTGACAATCTTTAAGGTCCCTTCCAATCCAAACCATCCTATGACTCTAAGACGTTTGTGCATTTTATTCTTACTGAATATGCCAGTATTTCATATCTAACAACCTAGTAAGTTCTTAAAAGTTCCAGAAAGGAGGCTACTTCCATAAAATAGCAGATTCCTACCTGTATGCTTCCCAAGCTCTGCAAGAGTGTCCTGGTACATGCTCAACATCTGATCACAGTGAGCAATTACACTTTTGCGCATGTTGTCCCAGTGAGGAGCAAGATCTCCCAGGTCTTTAAGTTCCTGATTCCTGTACCAAAAGGCAAAAAGAGAAGGCACTAATTCAGTCATTAATCCATTAAGATTCATCCAAATTAATCTAAAACAAGTTTGTTACAAAACATCAAGAACATTTCCTAGTTGAACGAAAATCTGTTTTCAGAATGTTGGTAAGATCTGCTTTTCATCTCTATTTTACAAGTACACAATAAAGAATGTCTATAGATAATGCAATAATTTTTGCATTCAAAATTCATCTGGTGTAAATGCAGTAACCTTCAAACTGAAATACTATTTATTTCATGGAGAAAAAAAGGTTTCCAGGCTCCAGAGTGCTGTGCTCAGAGCAAGTGATTTTTTGAAGAATTAAACACCATTGGAAAGAATACAAAGTCTGCTTTTCCCCCAAAACTTTCAGTAAAACTATTTTGATGCATTATTCTTTGGATACTTTCATACATACTTCATAAACATATTTCTAGCACTGTTTCTACAAAAGCCAGTTTAACCAACACAGCAGCCCTCACCACATTTCTTCAGCATTCAAAACAAAACATACACACACACACAAAAAAACCAACAGTAGTCCCCTAAAATGTCATGTCCAGCCTTACAGTGTACACCAGGTCAAAACAGCAGTGCTATGGTGACCAAACATGCCACCGGAAATCCAAAAGGAAATCCTTTAGTAAATTATCAGTTTTCCTGTACACTCCCGAGAGCTGACCTGAGTTAAATTGAGATAATTTGAATTTCCTGCACAAACAAGCTTAGTACCCCAAGCTTTCTGTTTGGTTTTCCCCCTTGCCAAGGAAGTTTCTCCTGTATCTATCCCAAAGCCAGTTTGTGGGACCTGCTTTTAAGGAAAAGCAAAGATCTTAAGTCAGTCTTCAAATATCCGAAATTGTGCAGGACAAGATATTTGCAACACAGCCAGTTTTCCTCATTTTCCTCAGAGCATCAAGAGGAGCATTTCACTGCAATTCTTAGATGTCCCCAAACAGGCTTCCAGAGGACAGTTCTTGAATACAGAAGAATTACAGAAGAAAAAGGAAAAATGGGGAAGAAGAGGTGGAAAGAGGGAAGAAAAGAGCAGTGAGCCTGCAGCACAGGAACAGAGTTCACTTATGTGAGCAGGCAATCTGACCATTAGTCAAAAAGTCTTAAAATTATTTCTTATACAGAATAGCCACACACTGGTACAGTGATGTTTTCCCCATCATTATTAGCTTTGCATTAATGTAAACAGTGTTAGTATAAGCTCCATAGGCATAACTCTGCTCCTGGTATAGATGACAATCAGAACCAAACAGATTGCACTGGAAACAGAATTAAAGTTTTTCATTTATACACATCCTTGAAAATATTAACATGGAAACAAATATTACAATACATGAACTTGTTGAGAGTTTATGTTAATGACCTGATTACTTTTTGCCATTTAATTGCTCCTGAAACTGAACCAATTCAACTTTCCTCCATCGATACAGACCAGCAATGTTGTAGCAATAAGAATAATATTCCATGAAAGGATAAACCTAACATTCTCAATGACCATTTTCCTTGCCAGTTTTTAGCAGCTTAACATGAGGTGTCCCTTTAAATTAAAATCTTGGGGCCTCCTTCTCAGAAAAGTATGTAGAATTTTTCAGGGTGTACAATTTTGTTTATGTGCAGTGATAATATTTTGGCCCTTAATATTTATGGTGTCTGATTTAATAGTTTAAGCAACAATGTTTGGACCTGACTGGCTTCCAAAACTTTAATACTCCTTCTGTACAGGAATAGAGTATTCTATCCATGAACTATATCCCTGCCTCATCTAAGCTTATGCCTAGAGCTGTTGGTCTCAAGCTGAAGTTAAAAAACAGCAGGAATAGAAACCTTTTATCTCAGACTAAAACATGCAACCAAACCCAAAAACTTGTTTAACTGGCTGACTATGAGTTAACTCCACTGACACCAACAGCAATGGGAAGGGGAAACTCAAATCCCTCAATACTAATTTTAATAGATTTTCAAGAAATATCAAATCCTGCCCCCATTACTGGTGACAAGGTTGGTATTTGTTTCTTCTAAGAAACACATACAAATCACTTAAATAAAAATTCAGCCTTCAATATGTCACAAAAAAAGACTCATCAACAATGCTTTAAGTAAGAGTACAGTGCGATAGCAATCTAGAGCATATGCAACAGGGAAACTTTAAAGAATATGTTTTATGATTTTTTTTTTTCATTTTAAAATACAGCAAAATCAAAACCATTAGAAAACAGGATTATATGACAGATATTTCCTCAGAAAGCAGCCTTGTTACACACTTTATATCTTTATTATTTTTTTTTCTAATGGAATTATAGAAGACAGATGATTTAAATAGGGTTTACATCTTGTGGGCGTTTTTACAGTTTGTCACTGCTGTTGTTGACTCAACGCAGTTCTGATTTATGAATGAAAAAAAGAAGTTGTCTTTTCTATATCTAAACTCCATCAACAATACTCTATAGTACTAAGCTTTATCATTATTACATGAAAAGTCTTTTCCAAAAGTAAACAGGGTGGAAAACACATAATATTTTTCATCTTTGAAAGTTTATAGTTCATACTAATACTCACAATTTTAGACATTTTTAATAATACTTTAATACTTTTATGATAAGTTATTTCACTGAATAACTTTAAAACCATGTTTCAAGCAGCAATTATGTCAAAGAGAAATTGTGCCTTAACCAAAAAAAAAAAAAAAATCATCTTTATAATGGATACTGGTTCTACAAAGGGCAAATCAGTTACTGATCCAACTTTCCAATGCATTCGTGCAACTTTGAATAGCTTGTCAACTGAACAGGAAGCTTAGAGCAAACTCTGTGTTATTAAAATAGAGCTATTTTTCATCTTATCCTCCCATCCCAAATCTTCTTCCAAAGTCTTTTCCAGATGATTGCTTTCATCACCGTGACAGATTTTGTCCTCTGCATCAACTTAAGCTCATCTTACAGAATGAAACCCAAGTTTTGTCTAGAGCTGTTTGTCTTTGGCTTGCTGTTCAGCTCCTCAGACTGCCTCCTGCACAGTCTTTTCTGTCACTGCCCAATGGAAACTCCACCCAAGGACATGTCTGAGCTCCCACTGTCCCCTGCCTTCGTTAATCAGCTACATTCTTTGATGGCCTTGACATCATCTTTGCCCATATCTAACCGAAATGTGGATGGAAACACTCTGTCCCATTCCTCATTCTCCACATTAAATATTAGCTAATTAGCTAATTTTTAAGTCTGTTTCGGTACATTCTGGTTTTTGCATGCATTATTTCCTTTGGTAGATTAATTATGTTCCACTAAGTCCATTATCAAGAAATGGCTGGGAACCCAAGGCTCAGATGAATATTCCATCTTTGATTTACCATCTCATGCTTTTTTATTTTTGAGAGCACCTCAGGTGCACGATTACAGTAAACCAATAAAAGTACCTGAAAGAGGCACAATGAATTTCCTGTGTGATTCATGTTGGCAATTTCTACTTAAAGAGCTCCTGCTTTGTGCCACACACTCTAATGACAGCAGTAACAGAAAAAGATTTGCTCATCATTTTAAATACAACAGCTTAGAGATCTGCAGGAAGCAAATTCAGTGCTAAAATACAACCCCTGGATTTCTGTAGGGAGCACTTTGAATGAGAGGTATGCATCATATTGCAAAATTATTTGGAGGAAGTCCCAGTATTGAAATCATGTTTCTAATGAACTTGTATCTGCAAAGCTACCACTGACAGTCCAGACACCACAGTGAAAACTTGTGGTCAGTGACAATAAACTAAAATAATGCAGAACATCAATAAGATATTAAGATCAGAAAGAGGAGTGAAAAGGGGGAAACCCCTCCAGGAATTTTCTTGGGTGTGATTACTCTGTCTCAGAAAAGGAAACAGCAGAAATAGCCACTTGCATCTTTGAGGACACAGCACAAATCCTGGCAAACTGAAAGAAATTTGACAAGATCAGTGCAATTAAAAAGAGATAATTAAGTGAGTATATGATAAAAGCACATAAAGCAAAAATGCCTTATGAAGACCAAGCAGCAATTTTTTATACATACAGCTTCAAAAATCCAGTGATGCAATTCCTAGTGAAGGAAACATGACAAATTTAGAACCTAAAAAATGAAGTGATTTTGGCCTCAATCAAGCAAAATTGGCTTCTGAAATCTACTTGCACAAAACACCAGAAGCAAAGAGCTTAGAAGGATTCAAAACAAGATGAGACATTTCTGCAGATTACACTTGCAAAACTTCTATAATATTATAACAGCATAAAAATTCGGAATATTTATCAAACAGCAGCTTCGGAGTAAATATACACCATAAGCTTGGGGATAAGACTCAATCATTCCTAAGTAAAGGGAGCTTAGAAGCTTCTTTCTGAGGAAAGGAGCACAAGAATTATGTTTTCCTAAAAAAGTTCACTTCAAAATGTATAGATAACCATTTAATCTTTTTTTTTTTTTTTTTTTTTAAGAACTGAAGCAGATAAAATTACTCTCATTTTTCTTTGCTACAAGATATGCTCCTGTGATATATAGGCAATCAACTCCAGACAAACAATGTAACATTCCCTCCAGAAATAAAATAATCATAGTTTTTTTTCACTCTATTGTTTCCAAAGCAGGCAAATAATTATTAAGGAGGAGTTAATCCCATCTGGGGAAACAAAAACAAAACAAAAGAATAAGAATAAAGGCATGTTTTTCTTTCTTTGCTAATAATTTTCTTTTAGAATCTCTTGGAAACAGTTGCCCTTTTTGTCTTCTTACAGAATTTGCCAAAGTAATTTCAGGTTTTGGTCAGCCTAACTTGACAGGCAACTAAAAACTATGATGTAGGGTGTGCTTACCTTTTGCAATGCCCTGAACAGCTGTTTAGAAACAAACAAATAAACAGAAAAAAGAAAAATACAAACAAAACAGACAAAAAAAAAATCCCACCAGGACTTTATGAGCAAACTACCAACCCCAAAAAAGGCAAAAAATACTTTTAAAAGTATTTAAAAGCCTGTTTCCCTATACTGTGTGGAGAATGGAGTGGGATTTGCGAAGCCACAATAAAGTTATACACCATTCCTAACAGCCGAAAAATCTGAGTTCCTTTTTGATTTCTATCCAGCACCATCCCCTTCTTATTATATAAAAGTGTAGACAATTTTTAAGCTAAATTCAACTTATTCCTCCCTTCCTGCCTCAAGACCATTCCTCTTCCATTCCTGCCTTAAATTCTTTCCCTGCTAAACTCTTTCCCTTCCTTGGATATTTTAATACTTGGATTTATCTTTCAAAACTTCAACATCTTCAAAGAGCATGATCATTTGGGGTTAATTGTATGATTTGCATTTAATAGCAGAGGATAATTCTCCTGCATCAGACAATTGCAGTCTCAAATTGCAAATTCAGTAATACTTAGAACTGTATCTGTGGAATTTATGCTAAATTATATTTTAGTAACTAGCAGTAGTGTCTAGAATTGTTTTAGGGTTTTTTTGTTTGGTTATTTTTCAATTTTGATTGTTTCACCAGAATACAGTGGAATCAGCTTAGGCCAATATTGCTTCAGTTCCATGATGTGAGCAAAACCATTTTACTTTCACAGTTTACATTTAAAATTTTATTTTCTTCTTTCAGCTTGGAGTCATATATGTTCAATTATTAATTGAACAATTACTCAACTATTTAAACGTTTTCCAGGTTTCTGTTTTCTTTTTTTCCCCTCAATTTATTAATCAGAATGCATTATTCCAAGTATTGAGTGAGGAACTCTATGACAAAAGCAACATCATAAAACTGTAAAAATTTTTTTTTAGTTACCCTAATGCCTTAAGTGACAGGAAGTGAGAAAATTTTTCACTTCAATTTTGCATTTTTTTTCACCATATCATGAGAGGCTCTCATCTGCTCAATGTGGACCTCTTAGGACATGCTGTGCACAAATATAACATCTGGGAATCTTAGCAGCCTCTGCTATCTGGTACTGAATGATTTCTCTGGAGTCTTAAAACCTGTGTGAATCTTGCAAAAAAAGCCTTCTCTGAGTGGGCAGTCTCAGTATAGAATGTAATAATAGAATACAGAATGTATAGAATTCTATAGATTCAGCACTGCTGAATTCTAAATAATGTTATGTAGAGATAACTGCCACAAAATAATCAAGTGATGTCACTCCATTCCAATGCAGTACAACTTTAAACACCCAAAATCAAAGTAAAATCCAGAAAATTTTACTTAGTCACCAATGAAAGCCCCTCTTAGACTTCCACAGAGGCCATATCTTACAAAATTGGTTGTGAACAGTGAAATCAAGAGGAGAGAAAATTATGCAGTGTTCAGTCCTTACAATATTTTATCCTTTAGTTTATAAATTAATGAGGTTTAAAACTGATCTTGTCCGATGAGGACAATTGTCCAAACACTGTTTGCAAAAGTCAAGCTACACTTATGTTCATATATTCCTTTATGCAGTTACTGATAACTACTGAGAGTAGGAAGATAAATGTTACACATCATTTTTGATGCATGATGAGGTAAATATTGCATTTCTATGTATTTCAGCAGCATTTTACTGACAGGTTTGGGAACTTTTTAAGTGTTGAAAACAAGGTACTTACAAGAAACAAATGGGAAAATCCTTATGGGGATAATCATAGTAAGAGTGCCTCTCTGAATGTGGTTGGTTCAAATATCTTCAAAAGTCATGGTAAGTTTACCCAAAACCACCTTCATTAAATCTTATCACCTCTTAGCAATACAACACTTTTGCAATGCCACTGCTCAAAAACAAGTAAAGTAAAGCAAAAACAAGTAAAGTCAAGTAAATACCAATATCCAAATGTCCAAAAAAAAAAAAAAAAATAAAAATCAAAGCCTACTCCCCACACATGGCATGTAACTGGCCTGGGGCTCCATTTCTCAATAGAAGTTGTGCAATAAGAGGAAGTAGAAAAATAATGTATTTTCCAGATAATCTGAACATCATCATTGTTGCAAATGTTACATGAAAGAAATAAAATGCAAAATTCATAGATTTCCACCAAAAAATAAAAAGCCTAGTGTTGATGGAACAGAACAGTCATTTCTGATGCAGGAGAAAGCTTGTGTGTGTGCTTTGTACTCTGAAGAGAGGATTTAAGTTCAGTAATTTATATTTGAAATTGGCTTATGAGTTGTGGTCATAAATTGCCAAATCCAAGTACAGGTGAAATTTCCTTTCAGCCAAATCTCTTGCTGTGCTCATCCAGTTACACTGGTTGCAGCTATAACTGCAAACTTCAATGATACAGGTCAACCAACTTTCTGAAACATTATTATAAGCTAAGACTTCCTATAATAATTAGGTTCAAAGAACCACTTGGCTAATCTTGCATGGTACATGTAAAATATCCGGACCAGATTTGTGTAAAGAAATAGTAAAAACAGCACAAATGACTCATTGGGACACCTCAAAGAGGAAAGAGAAATAATTTTGTACTAAAAACCAGCAAAGCAGATTGTATGACCCTTACTAGAACAATAAAAATTACCATATATCTCCTAGTAAAATTTCTTCCGGGGAGGTTTGAAAGATAAAATCTTTAATTCATGCATTTCTTAAAAACCATTATTTCATGCTGAAACCCAAAGTTAAATACCCTTAGAGGTTACACATTTCAAAGCATCATGTTGGTAAATGAAAGAGTTTGGTTAACGATGAACACTGGAGTTTTATCAAGAGATAAACAATCTTAACACCTGTGAGAAAAGGGAATTTAAACTACAATTTATAATGAATACTGAATAAGATTAACACTTACTTGTATATTTTTATAGGTAATTGCTTGAGACCTGACTATATTGAAGCCTCAATAAAAATGAAATTAAGCAGGCTAAGTATGATAAGAAGTGGCTTCTGAGACAAAAATATTTATCCCTTTATAGTAACTGGGGGAAGAAGACACAGAGAAGAATATTTCAGGAGAGAATAGCCTGAAGGTGGTGCAGTGTATGTTCTGTGTGAGCTCAACACTAATACAGCAGCACCCTCCTCACACGATTTACTAGATCAGAAGTGTAAGGACTCCACAAGAGCACATATCTTCACAATTGTTTTTAAAAGGAAAGCCCAGTCAAAGCTGAAACTCCAACCCACACACTTGTATGATGATAGATGACACAGATGCCTTTATTCCCACCATCTGCTAGTATTCTACGTGTTGTTGCTCCTTTCAGTTAGTCTTAACTTATCTCCTCCCTCAGACTATATCAATCACTTTGTCTCTCTTTCTTTCACACCCACTCTTTCAACTAGGCTTGAACAGCTCAACCACACTGGCAATCAGGAAAATCAGAAGCACTTATCCCAATCTTTTCTTCATTTTGGTGAAGAGAAAACCTCACCATGGTGATCTTTTACTAGGAATTTATCCAGGCAGGTGAATTCCATAATATGAAATAACAACAAGGGCTATTACTTGCATTGTGCCTTTGGAGAGAATAACACAGTAGCAGTAAAAGTGGTTGAAGTAATCCTCTAACATTTAAAAGGCATTTACCCGTGGGGCAAATGAAAATATGGGAAGAGCATGAACTGAGAGTCAGCATAATCTATTTTTATTGCTTACTAAAAAAAAAAACCTTGCACATAAGTATTCTCAAACAAGATGAGGTCATAAATGCCTAAACACAGCACTAAATGAATAGAATAAAGCATTATAGCAATTCATAGGATTTTTATAACCCATCATCACCATGCATAAGTATGTATCAGTCCACTGACTTTATTTAAATCAAGATTCCAGTCTCCCACATGCTGTTCTATTGGCATGAAAACATTACACAGAAGCAACAGATGGGGTGAACAAAAAAAAAATTTAAAAAAAAAAAAAAAAAAAAAAACAAAAAACAAGAAAACAACCTCTGTAAACCACAACAGGAAGGAACTGCCTGAAAGGGCACAGGATGGCTTTGGGATGCAGCACTAGGTCACAGCATTACTCTTAGACATGAGACCAGGTGTCTGTCCATCTATGTGTGAAGCAACTTTCATGAGGAAGGAAGCAATGTCTTCCACATCATCCATTACAATTGGAAAAAGAAGGCATTGTCTTCTGGGTAGCCCTGGACTACTTAAAATAAACAGGTTTCCCCAGATTTTATCAGCACAGCTTACAAGGATTCAAGGACAGACTGCCTTTTTAATCACTGCAAATGGGAAACTGGTTGTCCAAAGGATTTTGGGAGACCTGTGTTCCCTATTGTCCTTTTTCTCTAGGCCATACACATTGTACTGACTCTCAAATATCTCTCCTGGTTACAAGGCCAAACATGAACTAAGGTTTCCAACAAACATTACTTTGCTATCCTTTGCTTATGCCAACTAATTTAGATTAGCTAGAGGAATTCCATTTTTATCCTCATTGCTCCTTAAATCACTACAAATTCACTGTCATTTTCCACTGCATAATGTTTGTCTATGTTATTAAGTCTACCCAGACACATAGTCAAACTCACCACAGCGTTGTTCACACCCCTGTCATTTGCTGATTCTTTATAAAATATTAACGTTCCAGAATATTTATATTGTTAACCAAATGTTGGTGTTCACAGATTTAAAGTCATGACCACACTTTAGCACAGTTTATTGCTCAGAACTTACGAGGTCACTGAAGTCCTAAAAATTCTGAGCAGAGCGAAAGTGCCCATTTCATATTTCAAATTAATATTTTTTAGCTCATCATCTGCATGATTCCAAGTTAAAAAAAAAAAAATTAGTACTTACTATTGCTGCTGCTTCTTCCTTACCTTCTCATATCCTCCTTTATGTGCAGGTTTATTAGCTCTTTAGGAACATGGAAAGAGAGGGTAGTCTCAGCCATCTGTTCTCGGATCCGCATCCACTTGTTGTCAGAAGTAGGGAATCTATATAACTTACAGACTGGGTTTCTCAAAACTGCCAAGAGGAAAAAAAAATATCATTGCTGTACTGTGGTTATACAACTGAAAAGTTTTGACAGAAACATGCAAAAAATTATGCATTATTTTCCCCTTTGCTTACGAAATTAATTTTAGAACCATTAAAATTCTACTAAAAACATTTAAATTTTATTTCATTTTTATACTAGCATTTGGAGGACAAAGTATTACTAGTACATCAATAAATAATATTTTACCAGTAGAGTAGGTTACCATTGAATTTAGGTCTTCAGAGTAGTGAGAATGTAAATTAAACTCTCTTTTCTTACATTTCAGTTCAAGTTAGGAATTCACAAATGAACAATGAACTCAATATAGTCACCACCATTGCTTACCACCTGCCAGAACCATTCACAAGTGCAATAAATTGCAAAGGACTCAGAGTTCAACTGCATCTTCCCCTTGACATGCATACACAAGTCATTAACACAAATAGAAGGAGAGCTTCTACACGAAAGGAAACTTGTCCTTTGACCATATGAGAGTTACCATGATCCTTGATGTGGTCAAGAGACTGCCACTACATAGAAATAAATATAACAGTCCTGACAATATGTTACACACACAGTTTTCAGGTCACTGTTGTAACATGTCACGAGAAAATCACATTTCTTGGTATTTTGGAAGATTATGCTTAAAAGCCATCATGTTTCTTATTTTACAGTTTTCACTCGTTGGCTACATTTCCATTCAGATCATAGAATGATGCTGTATAATAAAGGTGGGAAATTGGGAAATTTCTACTCTTGCCACGCTCTTTGTTTCCAGAAAGAACAAACGGGGCAAAGCTGAGGAAGAAAAAGTTCTATTTAACTACTTTGATAAGCTAACATAGAGACAAATTACAGTCATTTAACACACATGTCCACAGCATTCTAACTAAGAACGACTTCGAACAGCCTTCCAAATCCTCCACTGGTACCTTTCTGTCAGCCTCCTGGAAAAAGCTGCCTTCCAGCAGGCTCCCATTGATCTGGTGCTGAGTGGTCTATAACTGAGAGGAATGCATTCCCCATGTGTGTGTGCTGTGGGGAAACTGCTGCTGTCAAAATGACAGCTACTAATAGACATTTCAATTCACAACTCCCTGACATCCTTAATGTTTATGTAGGCTGAATTATAGAGAATGAAACATAAAAGGTACACCAACTGCCTTGTCTATCTAAGCAATCAAGTTTTTTTAACAGAAACCCTTTAAGAAAGGCCTAAAAGAAGACCAGAGATTTAAATATACTGATAATAAACCCATTGCTGGCAACTCAAAGAAAGGAGCAATGTTGAAGTGGTTGTATTGCTCTGTATTCCCATCACTCTACTGAGATGTCTTTCATCTTTAGTCTTTGATGAAAAAGTGGAAGCCTTTACAGAGTGGTTTTGCCTTTAGTTATCAGTGATTTTACTTTCAAAAACTAAATTATGACTTAGTCTTATGAAATAAGCCAAAGAGATGCTTGAAATCTCTGACATATGAAAACCAGCAAGTTTTCTTCACTACTAATACCCAAAATATCTCAATGTTCAAACATTTTTCCACACACTTTTAGAGTTTAAGGATCCTCACCACACACATTTAACTACAGAAAAAAGCATCTCCAAGTCCTGTGCCTATGATAACTTTCACCAAGTGTTCAAGCTTTATTCCATCACTTGGTTAAAACATGCAACAATACATAGTTCCTATTTTCCTTCTCTTGTGCTCAGATTCCTGTAATCAATGAAATCAGTCTCATCAAGAATATTAACAGTTTCTGTCAATTCACAAAGGTGATACGTGGCACAAATCACCTCCCATTAACGAGGCAGGGAAAGCAAATTTCCAAATGTCAGGGAGAGCTCAGCAAACTAAGGGCTAAATCAGGTCAGGCCTTAAACAGAAAACTACCAACCAGATGATAATTTTGGGTTGGGTTTGAGTTTTTCTGTTATGCCCCCTGATCAGTAGGGAACAGGCTGGTACATATGACCAGGATATTTTAAATGATGATGCCCCAGATACAAAAGACTCTTTTTTTTATTTTTCCTTTTTTATATCTACTTACTAAGGAGTTTATCAAAGGATTTTTTTCCCAAGAATAGCCCTTAAATTCACACTCAGAATCTATTCCACTGAAAAATACACATTAATCTGTGAGACTACTAATGCAAATATGTAGCTGAAAAATCTCTTTCCTCCCATCTCCCCCGCCACTAGAACCACCACAAGGTAAAAAACAAACCCCAGAAAACCCATCAGAACTGCAGCAAGGGACAAAGAACACTGAAAATATGGATCCAAAGCTGTGACTTTTATTGTTGCTAGAATTATTAAACTCCTCTCTGGATACTAGCTGAATTTTCACATCTTTGATTCAGGTCTGAATTTCCAGGTGGGGAAAATCTCAAGAGTGTTGTAAGTTTTTTAAAGTGGTCAAATCGTATCTCCATGGGTTTAGGAAGATAATTTCATTCACAAACTCAGAAAAAAAAAACCTGGGAATTTTTACCAAAGAATCCAAATAATTCCAACATATATATGTACTGCTAAAGCTTAGGATGGTCAATAAAACCTGCATAGTACTTGATGATTTCCGTATAAACAGAACTACTGAAGGCATGTGACTCCATAAAAACCTCAGAAGTAGCTTCCTATCAACAATAATTAATTTCTAACTATATAACAATTTTCTAGAACAGAATTCTTCTAGAATGCATGTAAAAGCACCCAAACAATAAGAATGGCAAGACTAGAACTGGCTTTTATAAAAAGCAGTTATTAATAAAATTAGTGGAAGTTTCATAAACATGAAATCCTTCCTTTATTTAGATAGTAGTCATGAGAGGCATGAAAAAGAGTAAAATCCACATGAACTGCAGTGGTCAAAAACCAGAAAAACCTATTTTAAAAGCTTTTCTCTATAGCATCAAGCCAAAAGCCAATGCCATATATTTACCCATCCATATTTTTGGATATTGTCATTTTTAAATATGAAGACCTCTATGCCTTTCATTCCATGCAATATCCTTCACATTGCTCACCTTGAAAGTAGAATAAAAAAATAATAAAAGATTGAATACTCTGGTTTTATTTTCGCTCCTTATCGAACACAGATCAAAGCATATCTCTACCATATATTAATTTACCAACAGTGTTTCTATTTCTATCTTTCTTTGTAGCATAGGTATACAATGTGTATTACCTCAGGAATAATAATTACAGCTTTCTTAATTTTGCTTGATTTTAATTACTTTTTTCTCTTTTTTATTTAGAATGCAATTTGTTTACATGCAAACAACTGGCAAACTCGCCAGCATTATAAATAAATAACTGAATTTTGAGACGTAAATGCAGTCTCTTGGGGCATAGATGGAATAGTGATAAGGCTCTGAAATACACTGCTCATTCCCACTCACTCAATAAGCATCCCATAACTCACTGGAGGGCTGCAAGTTCCCTATCATAAGATTTAAATTTCAGAAGAATGCCAGCGTGCTTCTATGCCTGCAGGCTTAAGGATTCACAGAGGGGTATTTTTTTCAGTTTCATCATTTTGAAGGCCTGATAAACAACAAGAAACAGAAAGTACCAGAAAGCTTTACAACATATAAACATGTACTAAATATGCATGTATATGGAGTGTGTACTGTTCTGGGGGTAGTTCTGTATGAACACGGCAGGGAAAGCAGTGCAGGCATGGTTGATGTTATCAGGTTTTTTGATACTTCTGCACAGGTACCCATATGAGAAATCCAGTCTGTCTCCAGGCAACACAGAGAGCCTTAATCCACAGGAAGCCCAGTCACGGAGGCATGCTGGGCAAGAATTCTGATGGGTTGGGGAAAAAGGCTGACAGTATAAAAGGAGAGCTAGCGTTTTTCTAAGAAAAGAAATCAGGAATTCAATAAAAAGAGTGGCAGTGGCAAAACCTGGAACCAGTGCCGGGTGTCAGCAGGAAAGCGGAGGCAATGCTGGATGAGAAGAGAAAGTCACAAGTACAGGAAACAGACTGAAGAGTAATTATTTATCAGAACAAACTTCCTGTGAGTGCGAACTCTTTCCAATATCCTGCATGCTGTCATTTCTTGCATGTGCACCTGCAGTTCTGCTCTTTCCCCTCAATTCTTTTAAAAAAAATCCCTAAAAAATGACAACAACAACAAAAAAGCTTTCCATGGTATGTTTGACTTTATAAACCCTAGTAGTGTTGGGAGGGGGTTGGCTTTATATTGTGTTTATATATGTGAATAATAAATGTGAAAAAAACTCTCTAGATACACTACAGGATCACATGCAAATATTCTTAACAAATGGATCTAGAATTCAATACTCCTAAAACCAACATCTACCTTGGAAGTTACAACAAAATACTTTCACAACCTACAGCACTCTCCCACACAAAAGAAGCCAGCAAAACCCCCAATCAAGCCCACACAATGGAGGCAACAAATGGAAAAAAACCAGCCGTGAATCAATATGGTTCTCTGAACAGAAATGTCATTTCTTCAAGTCCCACTAATCTAGAAGACGTACAGAATTAGAATCAAGACTGCACTGAGCTAGACCAACTGACCCACTGAGCTAGCCTTCAACTGGCTCTGCATCTCATCTCCAAGGAAAACCATAAATAGATATCTAGAGATGCAAGATACCCTCCCTGCCTCCAGTTATTTCCAGGTCAGCAATTTGTAGCCAGATGTAGTTCCTGTACATTCAGTAATTCTCAATTAACATCTTTATCACTTTGAATTGATAAAAATAAATGATAGTTCTGTAGAAGAAACTTTTTCAGTTTCTGATCTAATCTCAACAAATCACAGAAAAAAATACAGCATTCATGCCTTTATAGAAGAACTTAAATTTGGAAGTTTTTTGTGCTTCCTTCAGACTGCAAAGCTGATTCAATAAGTCTGCCCTATCAGAGAAATCAGATGAAAAAGTTTCAGTAAAGGTTTTAGAAGGTTATAAAACTTCAGTAACATTGCTCCTCAAGTGTATGCAGCAAACACAGAATTCTTGACAGCACTGTGGTTTCAGATGACCCATATAACTTATTTGTGACATTGTTACTGCAGAGTAATGGAAATTCATAAACCTGGGCTAATAAAAGTTTTATGGCACAGCATATCAGCATGCAATATTTCTCAGCATAATGAAAGAGAAATAGATCTAGTTTAACACCATGCACTCAAGTCCAGAGTTGACCTGGAATTGAGAATGTCTTGCCAACAGTTCCCTTCACTCTAGGACAGATGGTTCCTAGATCAAACTGAAACTGCCCCTTCATCAGCTATGAGAGAGATTGATTGTCCCAGGTATTCACTTACAAATAATGCACAATTATTTAACAGAATCCCATGCTATGACACGACACAAACTTATGATGTTCATTCCATGCCCATGGAGTCATTGACAGTCTTGAAAATCGTTGAACAGTAAAGATGGAGATTTCAGCACTGCTTCAGAAAGTATAATTGACACACATTTCTTCAAATTTCTCAGCAAAATGATAATGTCGAATATGTATAAAACACTAAAATAGTGAACTTAAACACCTGTGCAGCACTTGAAGAGACATTTATGAGCTCTGACACAAATCTGCGTGATTTCTTCAGGACCTGACAGTGTTGCAAGAGCCATTTCTTGCAGATGTTGTAATTCTTACCTGCGTTTAAGGAGGGCAGGTTGTCTTTCCCACTTATGCCTTCAGTGGCTGTACACTCACGAACCAATGCACACTGCAAAAGAAATAAAACCACAAATGTTACACATTCAGGGGTCTGCCATGGTCAAAATCCATGGCAGTTTATAAAAGGTAGGCTGAAAACCATCACTGATAATAATATAAAATTTACATTTTTTTCTTTATATTTCTGTTCTAAGATACTGTAACACAAGCAGAATTGTAGCCAAGAAAATGTCAAAATACGATCAGCTGTTCCATAATAAAACAGAAATGTTTCCTACAAGTATAATGGCAGAAATGTTGAGAGATATTAATAGCTTAGCTTAACAGGTTTTATCATAAGAATAAGGCACGTGAGTTTAAAACAATTTTTGACAACTTTTGTGCTTTCAAAGAGGTTTCTTTAGGCAAAGCAGTGTTCACATGCACAGTTCAAGGAAACACTTCTTTAATTTTTAAACAAGGGAAAAGTAAGAAGCACAAAAAAAGTCTTTAAAATTTGCTCACACTTTGTGATTGAAGTGATTTGTTATACAAGTGAACCAGAATATTGCTTTGATAAGATTAGTGCAAAATAATATAAAACGTTTATGAAAAAATCAATCAGTGAACACCTATGTTAAATGTAGTATGGCATGTATTTTTAATGCTCCTCCTACCCCTAGCCAGTAAACAAATGGAAGTCTCTGAAGGTGATAGGGATCTCTGCTCCCAGGGCTTCCCCAGCTCCTAGAAACTCAGAGGAGAACTTGAGGCAGAGAGCAACACGATGTACTCTCTGCCAGGTGATATCTGAAAATGAATTTAACCATCACCTTCCTCTTCCATGAGAAATCCCTGCACATAGCTTATCTAAAAGTGAGCAAAGCCAGTTTAAAACTTATTTATTTTATATTAATTCGATAACTTGACATTCTCACAATTGCATCCTCATTATCAACATATAAACCAAGGCTGTGCTGCAAACTGATTCGTACAAACCAAGAACTCCTTTAAAGACCACAGAAAATAAATCTGTCATGAGTCTGATCTCCCTTTACAAGTATTAGAAACCCCTGGAAAGATGCTTTTAAAACCTTCTGTCTCCCCCAGGCCAGACACAGCTCATTAATTACATCTCAAATAAGTGCAAGGATCATTCCACATTTTGAAGGGGAAGAAATGCAAAATAAAAGAGAAGGCTGAAAAAACAGCTCGTGTTGCCTATATTGTGCAAGATTTACAGTTCAAAATCAGAAAGATTTCACAGCATTTGCTGGCTTTTTGGAACTGATCCCACTCACCTACTGTTTTAAAAAAGTCATTGAAGTCCTGTCAGATAAGTGGTGAAAAAGAAGCGTAAAATCTACCCTGAGAATTTGACCCAAAAAGCAGATTGGTTTGGCTAAGCAGAAAACGTATTGAAAATAATGTCCTTTTCCCAAAAAATAGTCTCATATGGTACTTCCAAACAAAAGAAACGCTGCATTCCCTGTAGCAGTATTTCCTTTTTTTTTTCCATGAAGACAAGAATACACCATAGTATTAAGAAGTAAACCATTGTATTAGAGCTGCAAAAAATGTGTGCTCCCATGAAATGCAGATGAACCTAACCCTCTGCAAGGGAATTCACCCCTTTGGTTTGCCTGTCTGCCATTCTTCCCAGCTTTTCAGTATTGTGGGCACAGAGTGCATATAAAAATCACCATGAACAGGACTTGAAGGGCAGAAAGCAGAGTAGCTATCCAAGGGAAAAGGAAGCTGTACTTATGGCATCTCTCTGGAAAGTTTTTCATCAGAAGTGATCAAATACATATAGTTGAGGAAAAAATAAGCTTTTTTTTTTTTTCTTAAAGAAGGAAAGGGGCCAGGAACTATTACTCTCTACATTTTCATAAGGGTTTTTTTTCTTTTTCAGCTGAGGGACATAAGTGTATGTAGTACTTACTCCAGAAATTTTATTTTAATTCCTTAACCAAATTTGGTAATTAGTATTTTAGACATCTGGTACAACTGATCATTCTAAGTAATTTTGTGCAATAAACTGAATTTCTACCTTTTGATCCTGGGTATCTGCTGTGATGTGGTCTGTTTCCCCCTCCTCTAGCTCTCCCATCTTCACAAGATTGACTTCAATGGTACCAACTGTCTTTCCACCATCAGATGTTCTGGGGAAAAAAAGAAAACAAAAAAACAACCCATGACACTGGGTCACTTGCAGCATCAAATTATTTCAATTAAAATATTGTCAGTAAATATTTAGTCCCCTCTCCATTCCGTAAAGCTGCAGTCACCTGTATTGAACTGGTTATTTACCAACACAAACCAAATGTTAACAATGAGGCAACTTCTTCAGGACAATGAAAGTTTTCATCACAAAACTGAGGATGGGTGTTATTTATAAATGGTGCATGGATCCATTGATACTGCCAAGTTTTCATTCTAGACCTTATCCTGTCTGAGGACCATTGGATAAAGGGCTGTAATACTGCACCAGTATTCCACTTAAGATCTGCAGTCCCACTGCAGTGTACATGGCTTTGATTCCTAATAATCTGCAAAGAAAGGACATACTCAGTGTATTAATAAAACCCCTACAACACCAAAACAATGAAACTAATCTGAATATCATTTTTTTCCTTTGCAATCTCTCTACAGAGTAATTACTCAGAATTCATCCCATTTCTTGAACTGTATGGGAAGAGTTACAGGTGAATTCCTTTATTATCATTTCCACAGATAGTTTTCTTCCAATAAATAAAAAAAAAAACCTAAAAACAATTCAGATGTACATCACCAAGAAAAGAGTATCATTGACTAACTTTCGGAAGAGGCAAGGGTTTAAACTCCAGAAAGATAACAAATGTTTTTTCAGCTTTCACTGGCAGCACAGCACCAAGGTTAACGGCACAGTCTATCTCCCATGGTTATTCTGAAACAGCTGGATTTTTTGAAAGGAAGGAAAGAAGAGTAACTGACTATTTCATAATGAGGAAAGGGTAACAAAAGACACCAAGCAAAAATAGGCAAAAGGAAATGACGAGAGATAAGTTCAGCAGAACTAAAAAAACACAGTGAGGAAGGAGAATCAAAACAAATGTGTTTGGTTCAGTGCTGTGTATTATCTGAACATGGAAAGTGAACAGTGATGAATCAGGAAAAAAAATACATAGAGAAGTTCAATGTTCTAAAATCATAAAATCATGGAATTATTGAATATGCTGAGTTGGAAGGGGCCCATTATAATCACCAAGTCCAACTCCTACAGTAAAATCTCAAAAAACAGTTACCCCCACACTTTCAAATTAAATAATTATTTTGGTTGCAAAACATTAGGCTTTAATATGCACTCAGTAGAATACACTCATCTTGCAACTATGTAAATCTGATCTTCTATAAAGCCTTGCAAAATAAGCATAATTCTTCATATTTTACATGTGTGAAACTTCATTTACTCTAAGCCAAATTAATTACTTACAATAAAGAAACAAAAGTGAACCAGTTCCAGATCTTTTTGCAATTGAAGAAGCCTATATTAATTAACAAAGTATCCAGAAGAAAAGTCATAAGGATTCCATGTCCAAATGGTGCTTATGAGCAGAAATACATAATAATTTTGAAATGCATGAGAACAACTTAAGGGCCTTCTGAATGAAGAACTTTCCCCTGAGCAGCTACAGCCTCATAGTTTGACTTTGCTCTTTTCTCCTCCTAGTGTCAAACCAGCACCCAAACTAGACTATGTCAACAAATGGACTACAGCATTCCCAAGCATAAAGGGAATACATCAGATGTCAGCAAATCACACATCTCTTTAAAAACAAGTGTGTTTAAGACTGAATATATGTGTATAAGACTGAAAATTTTTCAACAGCTTAAGGTGTTCTGATCGAAGTGACAAGTGAATAAACTGATTTACTGTTGCTCCAGTAAAATAAAATGCTAGCTACACTTTCCCAGTCCTTGCCTCTCATTCTTTAGAATGCTAAATATTCCCCTCGCTGCTGCTATTAAAAGCTTGGCCTCAGTATGACAGTGAGAACTGCATTGCTTGCCTGCAATGAGGAGCAATACGCATTTTGTATGGGTTTAAAGGCAGTGATTGATCTCATTTCACTTTTACGTATTATTTTTTATTATTATTTTCTTATCAAAATCACTCCTGTTCTAGTCTAATACATATGCAATATTACAATCTGAAATATGCATTACCTGCAAGACAAGGTACTGAACACAATAAAACTGAACACTGGGACTTGTTGCACTGTAGTTGCACTTCTTTCTCCAGCTCTTCTCTTCCCACACAGAAACATGAAGATACAATTTAACAAGAAAAGCCACCAACAACAAAACCAACAAATCCCCTAACCAAGGTTTCTTTGAATGTTACAGGCATACAAATCAACAAAGAGCTTTATAAATGCCTAGGGCAAAACTGTTGTGTGCAGTGTCAGACTCTGATTTTAAAACACCAGCAGCACATGACAGTCCTCAAGTAGATATGTCACACATTTCAAACTTTCCAGCAATGTCATGAGATTAACATTTCACTTAAAAGAAAATTTAAAAAGAAAAACAGAAGTGATACAGTGGGGAACATAAAAAAGCTTAGTGATCATACTTTCTTAGATAAAATCTGCATCATTTTACTTTGCACTGACAGTATTGAGTACACACCCTCAACCTCATCCATGTACACACCTTTGCCTGCAGAGATGCGAAGAGAATCTCACACATACACACTGCTCAACAGAGCATCAGAGAAATTATTTTAGGATTTAGGATACTTCAAAACGCATTAGGATGGAATCAGCTTGTTGGGTGTAGTTTAATAAAGCTGAGGACATTCTGCACGCACGTGGTACAATGAAGATGGTCCCTGCATCAAATTGCTCCCAGTCATAAGAGAGGGAGAAGTTGTATATAGCAAGGGTATATATACTTATATATACACTTGTATATACTATATATACTCTCTCTCTCTCTCTCTCTCTATATATATATATAGCAATTGAATGAGCAAGTGTCTATATACACACTATATCCCACAGAACAAAGGACTGCACCTTGAAAATCTGCACAGAGTGACTTGGGAGGGGGGATGCTGCAAAAAGAATAAAATCAGTGTCAACATAAGAAGCCCCATACATGGCACTAAATGCAGCTGGCTTCTGAAGCTGGAAAATTGCTGATACTTTTTAGCACCCTGGGACAAGGAGCAGCAATCATCTGATACCTGTCAACAGAGCTCCTGCATTTGAAATAGATTTCTCTACAACCCCAAGTCCTTAAGGATCCCCAGGTCAGCATCAGTTCCCTCAAATGTGAGGGAAGGAGATAGCCAGTAACTCCATGAGCAGCAGGAATTTGTTCCTGCCTTAGGTACTTCTGGCTATAAAATGTTGAACAAAGCATCCAGAGAGGAAGAAGCCAACAAGCTAGCGATTGAAAAGTAAATGAGCTAGATGGACTGAGGACAGCAGTCATTTGTCTCCAATGCTGGTCTCATCAAGTCTCATTACTACATGTTGAATATGCAAATTTAGGCCTGCTAATTGGTTCCCATGGCCATACACCTTCCTTCCAAAAAAAAAAAATTAATAACACAAAGGAAAAAAAGGAAGCAGACTTCATGTTTGCATAGTTAATTATAAAAGACAAAGTGACTGCCTGAAAAGCAAACTGCATGACTGAGTCTAGCAGGCAGCCACTTTCTCCAGTGTATAATACACAATAAATGCAATTAGCACAGACTAACCTACAGATTGTCATAAAATTAATTTCTCCACAGGTATAATATATTTTGATATATCCAAGCACAAAAGTATTGCACTCACACAAAAATATTTATCTGTGAATTCACAGTGGAACCTATTACAATAATCAATGCTAGTTTTAAACAAGTCCACTGTAAATAACATTCTGTTGTATTCTAAGGCAAATTTAAAAAGTTCTGCAATGCTCAGTTCCTTCTGTTTTCATTATTTCAATGTAAAGTTGATTAAGTTTCATGTCAGAACAAGTTTCACCTCAACTGTATAGGAGATCTGCCTGACTTATAAAGCCAAGCTGCTGTTCACCAGCTTCCTCAGGTGATGACACAACATGAAGCAGTCAAGAAACAATTTCAGGAGACCAAGTACAACTAGTTGTAGACAGATACCTGGTGAATTTTAATAGGGAAAAGCAGCTATATATATAATATTTTACACTCATCACTTGCTAGGGAAGTTATGTTAAGCACATAAATGACTGCAGAAATTACTGTGCTGCTTCCCAAGTCTCTCTAGTTAGTTAAACTTTGTGACTATTACTACTACCAAAGTGCAGTTATATGTTTTCTGACCCAATGAACTACAAGCTGCTAGGAGAGAGGAAAATTCAGAGGACTTTCTTTCCAAGAAAAAAAAAAAAAGAAGCTAGGTTTATCTCCTTTCTTTAAAGAAAGTTCAGTCCTGCCCAAGATTAATGAAAATATGACAACTAAAATTAGACAGGTTAGACTAATAGATACTGTCCAAGAGCTTAAGCATGAGCACATGCTTAGAGAAGTCTGCGTAGTTCATGACTGACAGACACAGCCTCCCAGATAACCTGTGTTATTCATGCACTCCATCCTAGCTCCTGTTTGTTTAGTTCCACTGCTACAGAGTTCCTGCTCACAGAGGCCAAACAATCTGAGTGCCACTGACACCACCCCCGTTTCACACTCAAGTACCCTACTTACACTTTTGTCAGTCTCTTAAGAGAAGCACATCAGACAGATGCACCTTATTTTTGCAGAGAGCACAGGAGAGCAGAATGTCACTTTATAGTATCTCTTACATAACATTAAACATCAATATAACTAAATATCATCTTCTTCCTTTGCTGCTTCTTACAGGTAATTAAGTGGAAATCATAACAAAATTGCCCAAGCTAAAGAGGGTCTTCCTGGAAACAGGCAAACTACCACCACAGGGAAAGGGGCTGATGGAGGTACTGATTGCTATCTCTTTCCAGAAAAAGCCACCGAGCTGAACTAAGGGGAAAAAAAATAAATAAAATAAAATAAAATAAAGGAAAACCCCAAAATACTATACTGTTATTAATAGAAGGCCACAATAAAAGATCCTCTAAACTGAACTTAAAAAATAAATCAACTAAAATAAAGGAGCTTTTATTACTAAATTAGCACCCAGTATACCTAGATCTCATTTAGAAAGACAAAAAAAATATGTATTACTTCATTTTTTTAATTGGACATTATATCATAGAGCCAATCTTAAGAAATATTCTCCTGCTGAAAAATACTTTTGTTTCCTTCAACAGCCCATTTTATGCAATTCATCATCACAACTGTATGAGAAAGCTGGAAGCAAGTGACATTGCATTATCATTGCAAAATCAAACATGCAAGTCTATAAAAAGCATCTCTCTTTTAATGAATTCCATATTGGAAACTGCAATCCCAAATCTCTAATAACTAAATTGCTCTGCCAACATCTGTTGTGTACACTGAAGTAATTCTACCTAAATTGACCTTTTCATGTTTTGATGATTAGCTACAAATCTACCAGAAACACTCAGCCACCAGTTTAGGGTACCTTTCTGGAGAAGAAAGGACAATCAAAATAAAAACTTCTTTTGCAAAGGTTCTGTAATTTGTGTCCCTTATCATTATTGAAGTACAATGGTAGGAAAATGGAAAAGTAGAGCACAGTGTGTCAATAGTAAGAACTTGGAGACACATGCCAGCTCTCAAAAAAATAACAGAAAAATACAAGAATCTTCCTTGAGAACACTTTTATATTGTTACATTGTACCTCAGACAGACAATGCAAAGGAATAACAAAAACAAAAAAACAAAAAAAAAAAGGAAAACAAAAAGAAAACTCAGTTAAAAATTAACCAGATTCCATAATGATACCAATCTACACAGGGCACAACACAGAGCTATTTCTGGGTCCTAAAATCTCTAATTTAAATCTAGAAAAGGAGTATCTCAATCACACACACTCCCTGATAAAGTCCTATCCAAAGAATATCAACAAGAATTAAACAGAATTTCATGCTCTGACAAGTCCCTTGATAGATCCTCTATCCTCCTGAGAGGTACTAATACGTCAGGGTGATTAGAGGAAACAAGCTTAAATTAACAGACTGCTCTGGTTAAATTGCCATTGAAGAAATGTGGACAATTTCTACTGTCTTTCTGCTGCTGAATAATCACAATCAGAAAACAATCACACTTTTGAAAGGTTAGGATCTTTTTTCTTAAAATATACCTAACTAAGCCCTGACTAAACCCTACCATTTAATGCACCTGCAAATTAATTTAATAGGCATATTTGTCTTCCAGGGTTAGCTGAACAAAGAGGACAAGCAAGACTAACAATATTAATTAAAAGCAAATTTCTCATCTATTCCTTATGAGTTTTCCATCTTAACTTTTTGATTACAAAATGGATGGCTGAGATACAAAATACTTACTCTGAAACAGTCCTGAAGCTTTCCATTCTGTCAACTACTGTGCCACCTGTCGGAGGCAACCTTTCAGATCAAACTTTCAGAATATCAGTTAGGAAAGCAAAGTTTATCCCAAAGAGCTAAAGATAACTTGAATTCCTGTAAGAACAGATTCTTACAATCACTAAGCTGGAATTAATCTACCTAGCCATAGATTCCCATAGGGAACAGTCAGTTCACATTTTATCCAATCGGATTTTTTTGTTAGACAAAGTTACCTTCTTGTTAGGTGTGGCATTTTCTGTTTAGGAGAAACTAAAATCAAAGTATTTTGTTAACTTTGCCCTGTAAACTACACACTCATATACAACTGATCTTGTTGAAGGTACCAAAATACTTGAAGAAGTTTCCAGTTCTAAAAAAATCTCTGAATAGGTCATACTTTGCTCCTTAAATCAAATTAAGGCTGTCTTCCTGTGCTCAGGGTAATACATGTAACACAACTTTCCCATAGCACCTATGCACAATATCCCAGGCACAACATACACCAGTATCTCAGTTCTCCCAGTCATAGCTTCTTTCCTCCCAAAATGTCTCCTTTTTTAGACACATGGAGTTTGAGCAGTTGCTCTGTGAAGCTTAACAGTACCTTCCCAGTAATCCCAAATAAGCCTCCATTGCATTTGCAGAAATCAGCTCAACAAAATCCCTCCACTGTATAAAGTCCAATGAATTTATTGTGAATATCACCACCTAAAAGGTTGCCCCTAACCTTCAAAAAGTTTTGATTCCTATCTTCATTTATCTTAAGCCATGCAAGACAGTAGCAGGGGTGATAAAAGATTTTTTTTTCCTTCAGTACAGAGATTTAAGATGTATCTGTTCAGCCCAGCCCTAGGTTTTGAACATTGTCTCTGACCCTTCTGCAGCTCTCTAACTCATCACTGATGACAGTTGTACGTCATATCCTCCACAATTTCAGTATGGCTGCATATGACAATGAGTTTAGGAGAACACAAGCATTTTCACATGGGAGACACCTTCAATAGTTAGGCCACCATCTTTAAACATGCCTAGTAAACAAACCAAACTGTACACTGGTCATTCTTTAAACCACCCACACCAAACAAAACTGAGAATCTTATGCACCTTCCTAAAGGAAACTTTGAATGAATATTCCCTATGCCAAGTTCCCTGCAATTCTTCCATAGATTATCATACTATAAAATTAACTTTTCCAATGTGGCACCTGGGAGGCTCCAGGTTATAGGGTTGGTGTTTATTTTGGTGTTTAATTTTGAATTTGTGCATGGCAGAATTAGAAGCACTTCAAGTTGACATCCAATGTACCTGATGGAACATGAAGTATAAAACACAGTCAAGCAGCAATCATAGAATTGTATAGGCTGGGAAAAACCTTTAAGAACATTGAGTCCAACCACAAATCCAGCACTGCCAAGTCCACCATCAAACCAGGTTCCTCAGGGCCACATCTAGATGTCTTATAAATACCTCCAGGAACAGTGACCCCTCTGCTCCCTTGGGCAGCCTCTCCCAGTTCTTGATAACCCCTCATGTGAAGAATTTTTGTTTCTGATATCCAATCTAAACCTCACCTGGTACAACTTGGGGCCATTTTTCCCTTGTCCTCTTAGTTGCTACCTAGGAAAAGAGACTGACCCCCACCCCACATCTCCTTTCAAGTAATTGTAGAGGTTGATAGGGTCCCCACTGAGCCTCCTTTTCTCCAGGATAAAATCTCCCAGCTCCCTCAGCCATTCCTCACCTGAGCCGTCTCCATCCTTGTTGCCTTTCTCTGGATGAGAAATGCCAAGGACTATTAACTCACCATGATTTACAACAGAGGGAAACACTTACCTGAGGGTAAGGGTCAGCTGTTGCTCCTTTGACTTTACCAGATCTCCTACTCTAAAAGTTGCACAGCCCAGGAAGCTTCGCTACAAATCAAAGCAGAAAGAAAATATAACACATTCATTCATTTTTGTTGCTTCTTTAGGTCCCACACTTGAAAATCTCTCTTTGGTACCGAGAAAAATACTGCATTTGAATATAACAGTTTGACACACTATCCACTAGAACTTTTTTTGTGCATGTGCAGCATGATTATCAGTAAACTGTTAAAAACATTGGTTTTATGGGCAGAAACATTTCTGCTTTCCATTAAGAACAGTGTAACCTGACAAAATAACAGCTTCTAAGATGTACAGCCACAGGAAAATTTCATTTCAGTACAAGTATTTGCATTTTGAATCTATTTCTTTCTATTTTTTTCTAATTTCTGGGTTACAAGAAGTGCTAAGTTTTCAGTGTTTTACCAAAGCTGTTCTTGTTATGGTTTTTCCTCAAGCTGTTGGCACTACCATCCACGTATTCCAAATATGAATGTATTTGCTAGGAAGGTATTTTTAAATCGAGTTCAGGACAAGTTCATCAATAGAAATGTTATATTTCTCTAGTTCTTGTCAATGTTTTAAGTACTTTTTTGCTCTATTTCCATTGTAAGGTGAACCTATTCACTTCGTTACAAGTGCAGAGAAATGTGGTAATGCAAGTAGAATGCCTAAAGTTAAATTAAGCTACACCACTATATCTTTTTCTTCCATAAAAATCACCCTTCACACATTAAAAAAAAGGTACCATGAGGAAAAAGGATTAAATCTTTTACACTTTGGTTATTTTTTAACCTGGGCTCATAACCTGCTCCACACTGCTGAAAACCCATTTTGTCAACTACAGCAGTAGCATTCTTGCCTTGGGAACAATGGGAAAGAAACTAACAGCCTACAACCATCTTCTATCCATTTATCTTTCTAATATATAACACAATATCACTTACTCTAAGTAAACTATAATGAGATCATGACATTATGTTTAATTTTTTGCAATAAAACAGTAAGAAGGACACAAGGTTTGTTTTTATTGCATAACACTAAGTTTACTGTTGGAATGGCAAATTAAAATTCCAGGCTAAATTATATACAGTCTTGGATATACAGATTAAAGACTCAAGTCACTCTGAGCCAACAGAGGCTGCCTACAGAGAGCAACTTTCCCTTCAGGGAAAAACAGAAAAGAATTTGTCGCTGCTGAGGAGAGTAACTTCCTCTGCTAAAAAACCCCCTTCAGCCTGCTTTCTTTCAGGAAAGCCAGTAGGATGTTGAGTGTTCGAATGCCAACAGTAAAGCCCTACACCAAGATAAGTTTCCTTCTATATACAACATACAGTTCAAGTAACAATTCTGAAATTAGATAGCACCAACACTATTCTGCAGTTTGATAAACTGACTCACAAGGTATGGCTTGATCCCACCAATGGCACAGGCTTAGATGAAAAGCAGCATGTAAGGAGCAAAGTTAAAAAGACACAAGTTGAGAGTCTAGGGAAGGCTGGAAAAACAGTGGATCTGGGAAGTGATGAATAGCAAGAAAGGAAGAAAAAAGGCCTGTAGGATATACATAGAGAAAAATAACATGGCCACACAAGCAAAGATCATGGTTAGCTTTCAATGCCAAAATGAAAGGCACTTCTGCAAAAAAGACATCCAGGTGCAACACATGGTGATGCACAGCCTTGCTGGAGTGAACACACAGATGGTTCTGTCTTCCTTTAGATCAGTCAGCATGACAGTGCTTCTGCACTAAAACTCTGTGGTAACACATTTAGCCCAGATTACTTATCTTCTTCCAAGAGCATATCCTTCTTCATACTGTAAGAACACATTCCACAGCACTGTCTCAAGGGCAGCCTTCATTCTGGCATTTCATGACATTTGGGTGCTTGTATTTGAAACCTGACCATTTGGAAAGGGGAAGAGGGGTATTTGGAATGAAACTGGGGCTTCTTTATGCAGTGAAATAGAACTATAAATATATTTAGGAATCCTAAGTCAGAATCCTCATGTGACCAGGGCCAAGAGACAACTACACTGCTCTCTCATTAAGTCAAAGAGCTTTGGTCA